>NC_092371.1:109781350-110081350 GCF_030028105.1 Mobula birostris | reverse complement strand
AACGCGATATTGATGTTAAGGATACTATCAGAACGAGCTATTCAAGTGCAAAAAGGTTTGTTTGTTTTATCGACTACACAAAAGCATTTGATAAAGTGAAGCACAATAAGTTATTTGAAATATTAAATAACAGATGGGGTACAAGGGGGAGGTGGGGCATTAGTGGAAGTTAGAGAAGTCAATGTTCATGCCATCAGGTTGGAAGCTACCCAGACGGAATATAAGGTGTTGTTCCTCCAACCTGAGTGTAGCTTCATCTTTACAGTAGAGGAGGCCGTGGATAGACATATCAGAATGGGAATGGGATGTGGAATTAAAATTTGTGGCCACTGGGAGGTGGGACACTGGGACAACACCTTATATTCCGTCTGGGTAGCCTCCAACCCGATGGCATGAACATTGACTTCTCAAACTTCCGCTAATGCCCCACCTCCCCCTCGTACCCCATCCGTTACTTATTTATGTGCACACATTCTTTTTCTCTCTCTCCTTTTTCTCCCTCTGTCCCTCTCACTATACCCCTTGCCCGTCCTCTGGGTTTTCCCCCCCTCCCCCTTTTCTTTCTCCCTGGGCCTCCTGTCCCATGATCCTCTCATATCCCTTTTGCCAATCACCTGTCCAGCTCTTGGCTCCATCCCTCCCCCTCCTGTCTTCTATCATTTCGGATCTCCCCCTCCCCTCCCACTTTCAAATCTCTTACTAGCTGTTCTTTCAGTTAGTCCTGACGAAGGGTCTGGGCCGGAAACGTCGACTGTACCTCTTCCTAGAGATGCTGCCTGACCTGCTGTGTTCACCAGCAACTTTGATGTGTGTGGCTTGAATTTCCAGCATCTGCAGAATTCCTCGTGTTTGCGTGCTTAGCTCCTTGCTCTATCGCTTTACATTTATGACTGTGAGGCTAAGCACAGCTCCAATACCATATTCAAGTGTGCTGACGACAGTACTGTCACTGGCTGAATCAAAGGTGGTGACGAATCAGCATATAGATGGGAGACTGAACATCTGGCTGAATGGCACCATAACAGCAACCTCTTACTCAATGCCAGCAAGACCAAGGAGCTAATTATTGGCTTCGGGAGGAGGAAACCAGAGGTCCATGAGCCAGTCCTCATCAGGAGGTCAGAGGTGGAGAGGGTCAGCAACTTTAAGTTCCTCAATGTGATCATTTCAGAGGACCTGTCCTGGGCCCAACACATAAGTGCAATTAATAAGAAAGCACAGCAGTGCCTCTACTTTGTTCGAAATACATGAAGATTCAGCATGATATCTAAAATTTAGATCAACTTCCGTAGATGTGTGGTGGAGAATATGTTGACTGGCTGCATCGTGGCCTGGTGTGGAAACACCAATGCCCTTGAATGGAAAGTCCTATGGTAAGTAGTGCATACAGCCCAGTCCATCATGGGTAAAGCCCCACCACTGACCATATCTACATGGAACACTGTCACAGGAAGTCACCATCGAGGACCCCACCGCCCAGGGTATGCTCTCTTCCTACTGCTGCCATCAGGAAGAAGGCACAGGGACCTGGGATCCCATACCACAAGGTTCAGGAACAGTTATTATCCCTCAACTATCAGGCTTTTGAGCCAGAGGAGTTAACTTCACTTGCCCCATCACTGAACTGTTACCTAACCTATGGACTCACTTTCAGGGACTCTTCATCTCATGTTTTTGATATTTATTGCTTATTTATTATTATTATGTTTTGTCTTTTGTGTTTGCACAGTTTGTTTTATCCACATTGGTTGTCCGGCCTATTGGGTGCAGTCTTTCATTGACTGTACTGTGTTTCTTAGATTTATTGTGCATGCTCGCAAGAAAATGAATCACAGGATTGTATATGGTGAAATATACATACTTTGATAATAAAGTTACTTTGAGCTTTGTGGGTTGCAGGGATTTGGGAATAATGCATTAGCATGAATAAAGATTTGTTAACCAATAGAAGACAGAGGGTTGGGGTAGATGGGTGTTCCTGTAGTTGGAAATCAGTGGTGAGTGAAATGCTGCAGGGGTCAGTGCTGGGCCTGCAACTGTAAACAATATACATTAAAGATTTGGAAGAGTGGGCCAACTGTAGTCTACCTAACTTTGCAGATGACACAAAAATTGAGTGGAAAAGCAAATTGTGCAGAGGATGTGGAGAGTCTTCAAAGAGATACAGTTAGGTTAATTGAGTTGTCAAAGATCTGGCAGATGGAGAACCATGTTGATCAATGTGAGGTTACCTACTTCAGAAGGAAATGTTGGATAAGACTATTCAAAAATTCAGTTTTAAAGTAAATTTATAATCAAAGTACATATACAGTAGGTCACCATAAACAACTCCAAGATTCATTTTCTTGTAGACATCCACAGTAACTCCAAGAAACACAATAGAATTAGTGAAAAACTGCTTCCAACAGTTCAGACAAACAACCAATGTTCAAAAGACAACACATTGTGTAAATACAAAAAGAAATAACAATTTTTTAAAAAATATTGAGAACTTGAGAAGTCCTTGAAAGGTTGTGAGTTGACAGGATAATTATTTAAATTGAAAAAGAGTGCAAAAGCTGTTGTGTAGAGATACTTGAGAGTGCATGTGCATAAATTCAAAAGGTTGCTCTGCAGGTGTGACACTTTATCAAGAGGGCAAATGGAATGTTGGCCTTCACTGCTAGAGGGATTGAACAGGAGCCAGGTGGTGATGCTGCAACTGGACAGGGTACTGGTAAGGCAGCACCTGGAGTACTACCTGCTTTTCTGGTCTCCTTACTAGAGGAAAGACATACTGGCTTTGAGGTGGTGCAGAGGGGGGTTCACAAGGTTAGTTCTTAAGATGGGGCGTTAGCTTGTGAAAAGAGGTTGAGTCGCTTAAGACTGCTCACTGGAGCTTAGAAGACTGAGAGGATCTTGTGAAAACATAACATTATGAAAGGGATAGATCGAGGCAGGACTAGACTCACTGGTAAGTTTGAAATACTCTGTTCTGTGGAGGAGAAAAGGAGGTATGAGGCTAATTGATAAGTTTTTCAGCAAGCTGGTGTAAGCCTTGAATAGCCCCTCCTCTGGATCTGTGGATATTTCCTTGCAACATTTGAGCAATTAATATGACCATTAACTGATTGCCCTCTTATTTGTCTATTACCACTTCCGGGCAGGTGGAAACAAGCAGCTTGCTCAATATTGTTCACATTGTATCTATCAATCATTAGAAAAAGCTAAAACTTCAACATTTCTTTATTGTAACCTTTTTTTCTTTAAAATAAATATGATTTCATTGCTTGGCGTAAGCTGATGAGCCTCACTAAAGCTATGACTGATTATTTCACTTTGAATGCCGCACCAAACTAGTGGTCGTATTAAGCTTCTCAAATTGCTGATGACATTCCTTACTAACTTGAGTGTGGAATGTATCTCCCCTTGGGAGTTAACTCTCATAAAAACATTAGATTCACCTTAGTTTTGGGTGAGTTTTTCTTCCCAGATTGTATATCTTTCTCAAATTCTTCCTCTTCATTTCCAAGCGCAGAGAGACAATCAGCGTGTCTTTTGAAGCACAATAGAGAATTACTGTCTTCGCTTGGAATCATATCCCCTAAAGCACAGGCAATTGATTTACTAATTTAACCATACTGCAATAATTAAAACATGTTCTCAATTTCACACTACAAAAGGTCTCATTTACATTCTTTCAAATTAACATATTATTTACATACTGAAAGACTAACTGTGTTTCAATTGGCATTCTAGCTTTTCACAAAGTTAGGGATGATTTTATTTCTCCACATTGAGGTGAGGTATTAATTACCATGTTTTTTAATGTATGGCACAATAAATTACAGAAGGAGGTGAGTCAAACCTTGCCAGCTTGCTGAAAGAACCATCAGTCAGTCTCATTCCACTCTTCGTTTCTCATTGCCCTGCATTTTTTCCCTTTTGTAAGAATATATCCTGTTTCCTTTCGAAAGTTATTATTGAATCAGTTTTCACCACCCTTTCAGAGAACACATTCCAGGTTTTAACTAACTCCCAGTATGTTTTTTTTAAAAGATTCTCATTCCACTTTGATACTTTTGACCATTTATTTTAGGCCTCTACTTACTCGTCCTGTTGCCAATGGAAACAGTAGACAGCAAGCTATCAAAACCCCACACCATCTCGAAATGTGCATTTCAATATTTTAAAATTTGGGTTTGTCAGCAAAATTTGTAAAAATGAGTATGGCTCGTTTTGTTAAGTGTATGCTCCAAACATAACTGCATGTCTTAGCAGCTAATTGAGTAGACAAGTCATCCAGAAAGTAGTTATTTCAAAACAATTTTTCTGTTTTGCTTCATGGACAGTTTTTGTCCAGTAAATGTTTATGCTTGTGTCCTGTTTAATACAAAAATCTTCCTTCTGTTTGCATACTGTGTGGAGGTAACCAGTAGCGCCACAATAGCGCAATGGTTAGAGTTATTGCGGCTAGGGGGCGCCCGAGTTTGGTATTCAATTCCCATGCTGTCTGCAAGGAGTTTGTACATCCTTCCCACCAACACATGGGCCTCCTCCGGGTGCTCCAGTTTCCTCCCATATTACAAAGACATACTGGTTAGTAGGTTAGCTGGTCAATGTACGTGGTCCTGTGATTAGACTAAGTTAAAATAGGTGGATTGCTGGGCAGCATGGCTCGCTGGGCCAGAAAGGCCTGTTCTGCACTACATCTAGATAAATGAAATTTAAAAGTATATATAAATTAGGCTGTTCACGAATTGAACTTGTGTTTGCTGGTAAATTTTGTTCAGTTCAGTAGTGGGGTATATATGAAGAAAAGGATTTTACAACCTTGAAGGAAAACTTGCCACCGGATCATGAAAACTGACTTTTTTCTACAATCTAAGAAATAGAAATACAGTGGAATCCACTTAATTGGAACACATCAGGACCAGTACACTTTGGCCAAATTAAGTGGCTGTCTCAATTAGCTGAAGTTTCATGGAGATAGTTAAAAAGGTATAAAAAAGACCAACTACTGTTTAACTGAGTAAAAAATTACATATTTAAATGAAATACTACTAAAACTACTGCAGTACTATAAAACTCTATTAGTTTATAGTTATCTATGGAGGAATTAATCCAATATACGCTGCCATATTCTTTTGATTGAGTGTAAATGAACAAAATCAGTGCAGACACCTACTGTAGATAATGGACTGCCTTTGTACAATGCTTTTGATGATTGCATCCTCCAAATCTTCATTTTCATTGTGACATTCAAGATGATTGTCAATGCCTTCAGATTCTGTGTAGTTCCTAACTTGCTGAAGTATTGAAATCACTTCATTTTCACTTCTAGCTGTTTCTGGCATCTCAAAGCCTGAATGCTTGAAACGGCAGTGAACAAAACAGTTCTGAATTGTCTCACTGGCTATTATTCACCAACTATCAGTGGCAAAATCACTGCTTTTTGAACACAATCACACGCAAGTAACGGTAATTATAAACTGTTGGCTTCAATCACTGTGTAGTACCTAATGACCACACGACATATACGTAATTGACGCTAGTTAGAAACTGTTCAGCAACAGTCTCCTGTCCCATTTAAGCGGCATAGTGTTCCAAATAAATGAAAGGAATTCTAGCTATTTTCTCGATTAGTTTTTGTTCTTTATGAGTTGTCTCAAGTAAGCAGCTGTCCTCATTAGTGGATGGCCCAATTAATGGAAATCCACTGTAACTTGTTTTTCATAAGTAGACATAACTTTTTATTGAATGAATGAAAGATAACTGTGAAGTATTGAATATCAAAGTTCACTGTTTACCCAGTAGTTGATCTACATTGATTATCATTCATTACAATTGATACATTTTTAGAAAGCATTTGGAACTAAAGTAAACTGTAGTTTTGTTTTGATTAATAGAAGTCTATTAATATCACTGAAATATTGTCATTTAGTAACTGGGACAGACATAGTTTGGTTTATGTTGATAAAACAATGTGCAGTAAAAAGAGATCTCATTTAAAAATTTTTCATCCTTATAATTTTCATCCATTGGCCCTTATCCCTAAACTCCATCCTCTTGTTGAAAGCAAGTGATCTATTGTGAAAACATTTGAAAAGATGTTGCTGCTAATGAGTTGTCACATGATTTTGAGGTCACCACAAAACTTGGGGTAAAGGAACATGTGTGTATAGTTAGAGAAAGATGTGTAATTTAAATTGAATTTCCTTCAGAAGCAGAATCGGGTTTAATATTGCTGACATACTGTATCTCGTGAAACTTGTTAACTTTGCAGCAGCAGTACAATGCAATACATGATAAATATAGAAAAAACAATTACAGTAAGTATATATGTATATTAAATAGTTAAATTAAGATAAGTAGTGCAAAAAACAGAAATTTAAAAAAAAGTAGTTCATGGGTTTGATGTTCATTTAGGAATAGCGTGGCAGAGGGGAAGAAGCTGTTCCTGAATCACTGAGTGATAATAAGACCATAATATATGGGAGTAGAATTAGGCCATTTAGCCCATTGACTCTGCTTCGCTATTTAATCATGGCTGATCCTTTTTATCCCCCTCCTCAGCTCCACTCCACGGGCTTCTCCCTGTAACCTTTGATGCAATGTCCAATCAAGAACCTATCAAGATCTGCCTTAAATACACACAATGACCTGGCCCCCACAGCTGCCTGTGGTAATAAATTCCACAAATTCACCACCCTCTGGCTAAAGAAATTTCTCTGCATCTCTGTTTTAAATGGACATCCCTCTATCTTGAGGCTGTGCCCTCTCGTCCTAGACTCCCCCGCCATGAGAAACATCCTTTCCACGTCTGCTCAGTCTAGACCTTTCAACATTTGAAAGGTTTCAATGTGATCCCCCCTCACCCTTCTAAATTCCATTGAGTACAGACCCAGAGCTATCAAATGCTCCTCGTATGATAAGCCTTTCATTCCCGGAATGATTCTTGTGAACCTCCTCTGGACCCTCTCCAATGTCAGCCCATCTTGTTGTAGATGAGGATCCTACAACTGTTCACAGTACTCGACTGTGCCTTATAAAGCTTCAGCATCACATCCCTGCTCTTGTATTCTAGACCTCTTAAAATGAATGCTAACATTGCATTTGCCTTCCTCACCACCAACTCAACCTGCAAGTTAACCTTTAGATTCGATTAGATTAGATTATGAGGACACGCAGTCCTTTTTTATTGTCATTTAGTAATGCCTGCATTAAGAAATGATACAATGTTCCTCCAGAATGATATCACAGAAACACAAGACAAATCAAGTCTGAAAAACTGACAAAAACCATGTAATTATAACATATAGTTACAACAGTGCAAAGCAATACCGTAATTTGATAAAGAACAGACCATGGGCACGGTAAAAAAAAAAGTCACAAAGTCTCTCGAAAGTCTCATCATCTCACGCAGACGGTAGAAGGAAGAAAAAAACTCTCCCTGCCGTGAACCTCCAGTGCCGCAAACTTGCCGATGCAGCACTCTGGAAGCACCGGACCACAGCTGACTCTTGAGTCCGTCCAAACAATTTGAGCCTCCGACACCGAGCACCATCTCTGCCGAGAGCTTCAAACCCGGCCCCAGCAATAGGCAAAGTCGAGGATTTGGGGCCTTTCCCTCTGGAGATTATCGATCGCACAGTAGCAGCGGCAACGAAGCGGGCATTTGAGAAGTTTCTCCAGGTGTTCCTCCATGCTTCTCACGTCTGCCTCTATCAAATCAGGATTGTGCACGGCCTCTACTTAACAAATACGATATCATTTCAGAGCGGCCGTGCGCGCTGCGTCGTGCCGCCATCTTCTCCTCCCCTCCCCTCTGCAGAAGGACTCCCAAGTCCCTTTATATCTCAGATTTGTGGATTTTCTCCCCGTTTAGAAAATAGTCTGCACATTTATTTCTACTATCAAAGTGCATGACCATTGCATTTTCCAACATTGTATTTCATTTGCCACTTTCTTGCCCATTCTCCTAATCTGTCCAAGACCTTCTCCATCCTACCTGTTTCCTCAACACTACCTGTCCCTCCACCAATCGTCATATCATCTGCAAACTTGGTACCAGAGCCATCTATTTCATCATCTAAATCATTTATATACAGCATAAAACAAAGTGGTCCCCACACCAACCCCTGTGGAACACCACTAGTCACTGGCAGCCAACCAGAAAAGGATCCCTTTATACCCACTCACTGCCTCCTACCAATCAGCCAGTGCTCTAACCATGCCAGTAACTTTCCCGTAATACCATGGGCTCCTAACTTTGTAAGCTGCCTCATGTGTAGCATCTGAAAGTCAAAGGCTTCTGAAAGTCCAAATATACAACATCTACTGCATCCCCTTTATCTATCCTACTTGTAATCTCCTCAAAGAATTCCAACAAGTTTGTCAGGCAGGAGTTTTCCATAAGGAAACCATGCTGACTTTGTCCTATCTTGTCCTGTGTCACCAAGTACACCATCACCTCATCCCTAACAATTGATTCTTCTTTCTTTATTAATCTTTTTATTGATTTTTAAAAAAAGCGTAAATACAGTCAAGAGGAGAATTTGTTCAAATATATATATCAGTAACAGTATAGACCAAGATTTAGACAAATGTTGTCAAAATCATAGACATTGTTAAACTAGTATAAAATATATAATAATAAAAAGATGAAAATAACAACTCTCCTCTTACCAGTTTATGAAGGGAAAGGAAAACACATTGGGTTTTGAATTAAAAGAAAGGGGAAAAAAAACCCAGTACACTATAATAAAACAACAAAAAAAGGAGTGGGCAGTCCATTTTGAGGATACGACCAAAAAAAGAAAGAAAGAAAGACCTTCTGATCAAATCTAAGACTTCAAGAAAAAAATTGAAAGAGTAATAAATCAAATTAAATGATAATATTGGATAAAAGGCCGCCACATTCGCTCAAATTTAAAGGATGTATCAAATGTCGGACTTCTTATTTTCTCTAAGCTTAAACAAGACATAATGGAGGAAAGCCAGTAAAAGACTGTAGGTAGCAATTGATTCTAACATCTTCCCAACCACTGAGGTCAGGCTAACTGGTCTATAATTTCCTTTTTGCTTCCTTCCACCTTTCTTAAAGGGTGGAGTGACATGTGCAATTTTCCAGTCCTTTGGCACCATGCCAGAGTCCAATGATTTTTGAAAGAGGTCAGAGGATGGGGCAGTTAGTATACAGGTAGGTGCAGTGTGTAGAGACACTATCTGGAAGACTAGGATGAGGAAGGTAATTTAGAATTATTTTGCTCACTGCGGTTTCAATCATACAGGCTTGGAGAAGTCAGAAGCAGCTGAGATGAAAACGGATTGATTTCACTACTTCAGCAAGTTCAGAACTATGAAGAATTTGAAGGCATTGACAATCATCTTTAATGTTACAATGAAATTGCAGATTTGGAGGATGCAATGGGAAAGAAATCCATAATCTGTTCTAGCTGCGATGCATCCAGATAGGATGCTTTCTATAGTACATCACGTAAGATTTGGTAAGGGTTGGCAGGGTGTTAACAAATTTCCTTATCCTACTGAGGAAGCAGAGGTTGGACCAGGACAGCTATGGCTGATATTCACCTCTAAAAACTTAATGCTCTTAACCTTATTAGTCTTCGCACCATTGATACAGACAGGAGAATGTGCTCTCCTCTCCCCCCCACCACCCCCGCAACCTCCCTCCCTTCCTGGAGTCCATACCCAGCTCTTTTGCTTTGATGACATTGAAGGAAATGTTGCCATAACACTCTTTCTGAGCTCCATATCACCTTCCTATGCTCCAACTCATCATTACTTGAGATACAGCCAACTACAGTTGTATCATCTTCAAACTTGTAGATTGAATTAGAGCAGAATCTGACCAGCAGTCATGAATATACAAGGAGCAGAGTAAGGTGCAACTTTGTGGAGCACCAGTGTTGAGAATAATTGTGGTTGATTGCAGTCAGAAAGTCGAAGATTCAGTTGCATAGGAAAGTGTTGGCTCCCAGGTCTTAGGTGATGAGTTTACTTGCAATTATATCATTAAAAGTCAATCTGTACTCGATAAAAAATAGTCTAATGTTGATGTCCAGGTGTTCCAAAAATGAAACTGTGACTGGGGAAATAGTGTCTGCCATAGATCTATTTCAGCAGTAAGGGAATTGTGGTGCATTGAGGTTGTCTGGGAGGCTGGAGTTAATGTGTGCTATAGAAACATAGAAAATAGGTGCAGGAGTAGGCCATTCGGCCCTTCGAGCCTGCACCGCCATTCAGTATGATCACGGCTGATCATCCAACTCAGAACCCTGTACCTGCCTTCTTTCCATACCCCCTGATACCTTTAGCCACAAGGGCCATATCTAACTCCCTCTTAAATATAGCCAATGAACTGGCCTCAACTGTTTCCTGTGGCAGAGAATTCCACAGATTCACCACTCTCTGTGTGAAGAAGTTTTTCCTCATCTCGGTCCTAAAAGGCTTCCCCTTTATCCTTAAACTGTGACCCATCGTTCTGGACTTCCCCAACATCGGGAACAATCTTCCTGCATCTAGCCTGTCTAATCCCTTCAGAATTTTATACGTTTTAGTAAGATCCCCCGTCAATCTTCTAAATTCCAGCGAGTATAAGCCTAGTCAATCCAGTCTTTCATCATATGAAAGTCCTGCCATCCCAGGAATCAATCTGGTGAACCTTCTTTGTACTCCCCCTATGGCAAGAATGTCTTTCCTCAGATTAGGGGACCAAAACTACACACAGTACTCCAGGTGTGGTCTCACCAAGGCCTTGTACAACTGCAGTAGAACCTCCCTGCTTCTGTACTCGAATCCTGTTGCTATGAATGCCAGCATACCATTTGCCTTTTTCACCGCCTGCTGTACCTGCATGCCCACTTTCAATGACTGGTGTATAATGACACCCAGATCTCGTTGCAGCTTCCCTTTTCCTAATCGGCCACCATTCAGATAATAATCTGTTTTCCTGTTTTTGCCACCAAAGTGGATAATCTCACAGTTATCCACATTAAATTGCATCTGCCATGAATTTGCCCACTCACCCAACCAATGCAAGTCACCCTGCATCCTCTTAGCATCCTCCTCACAGCTAACACTGCCGCCCAGCTTCGTGTCATCCGCAAACTTGGAGATGCTGCATTTAATTCCCTTGTCCAAGTCATTAATATATATTGTAAACAACTGGGGTCCCAGCACTGAGCCTTGCTGTACCCCACTAGTCACCGCCTGCCATTCTGAAAAGGTCCCGTTTATTCCCACTCTTTGCTTCCTGTCTGCCAAACAATTCTCTATCCACATCAACACCATAACCCCAATACCGTGTGCTTTAAGTTTGCACACTAATCTCCTGTGTGGGACCTTGTCAAAAGCCTTTTGAAAATCCAAATATACCACATCCACTGGTTCTCCCCTATCCACTCTACTAGTTACATCCTCAAAAAATTCTATGAGGTTCGTCAGACATGATTTTTCTTTCACAAGTCCATGCTGACTTGGTCCGATGATTTCACCGCTTTCCAAATGTGCTGTTATCACATCTTTGATAACTGACTCTAGCATTTTCCCCACCACTGATGTTAGGCTAACTGGTCTATAATTCCCCGGTTTCTCTCTCCTTCCTTTTTTAAAAAACAGGGTTACATTAGCCACCCTCCAATCCTCAGGAACTAGTGCAGAATCTAAAGAGTGATCAGCGTCTCAAAGCACTTCATGATTTTTTTTTTACTCAGGAAGGTTTTTTACTCAGAGTCGTTGGTGTGTGGAATGCACTGCCTGAGTCAGTGGTGGAGGCAGATACACTAGTGAAGTTTAAGAGACTACTAGACAGGTATATGGGGGAATTTAAGGTGGGGGGGGTTATATGAAAGGCAGGGTTTGAGGGTCGGCACAACATTGTTCTATGTTCTATGATGGTGGATGTCAGAGCCACAGGGCAATAGTAGCTTAGCTACCATGATGATAGTAATCTTAAAGCAATTATGAACCTCAGTTTGAAGTGTGGGAAGTTTAACTGTCTGCAAATACCCTGCCAGTTGATTTGCATTGGATCTAAGGACACAATCAGGGACACCATCAAGCCCAGATTATTTCCATGGTTCGCTCTGCAGAAGACTGTGTCTTCAATGCTGACTATGGGTTCAGATGCATTGTGAAGCTGTGGGAGTAGAAGGTAAAGTCCCAGTCCCCTTCAATTCAGAACATGCATAAAATGCATTAAGCTGATTGGAAAGGGATGTGCTGTGTCATTTATGCTATCCAACTTCGATTTGTTGCCTGTTGCAGCATGTAAGCCCTGCCACAACCGATAGCTGGTCTGGGACATGACTTTGGACTGTTACTGTCTCCTTGCATCCTGGTGGCTTTATGGAAGTCGTATCTCAATTTCTGGTATAGGTCAGGGTCACCTGATTTGAATGCTGCAAAGGGAGTAGATCTCCCAGTTCATCCACGTTTTTTTGGTGTGGGAACACCCAGATTGTTCTCATACACATAGTCATCTCATTGTGGATCTTACCATTTCAGTTTGTTTCTGTGTAGGAGAAGAAGCACAGTTTAGTGGTCTGATTTACCAAAGTGTGGATAGGGGATAGCATCTTTGATGGTTGTATCACAATGGTCAATTAGGTGTTTGGCCCCTAATAGGACAAGAGATATGTTGGTAGAATTTTGGTAACACACTTTGAAGTTGTCTGGGTTGACGTAACCAGCAATGAAGAAGAGGTCCTTGGCATCCTGTTTGAAAGCTGCTTACCACAGAATGATTGCAGACTTCACATCCATCTGAGGTGGGGTGTAGACTATCATCAGGATAGCTGAAGTGAACTCCTGTGGTAGTTATTATGGGCAACACTTCACCATTAGGTTTTTGAAATTAGGGATTGAAGAGAAATGTAACAGATACAAACAACAAGGTGAGCTACCCGAAATTGTTGAAATCACTATTGAGTCCTAAAACTCTGGTTAGTGCAAAATATCCCACAGACTGATTTGTAAAGAATCATTATCTTCTTCAAGTGTCCTCATAAATACCATATAAACTGGAAATTAGGGTCACAGAACGCAACAGCACTAAACCAGGCACTTTGACCCATACCGATGAGTTAGTGGTGAACTATTTTCCTGCCTGGTTCCTACACACAGATAATAGCCTTCCATACTCCTCCCATCCATGTACCTATCCAAATTTGTCTAAAGTGTTTAATTCAAACACACATCAACCACTAACACTGGCAACTCGTTTCCCACTCTCGCCACCCTCTGAGTGAAGAAATTCCCCCTCGTGTTCCCCTTAAAAATTTCACCTTTCACCCTTAAGTGTTCTGGGACCTCTACTTTTCGTGATTTTTATTAACAACCTGGATGTGGGGGCAGAAGGGGGGGTTGGCAAGTTTGCAGATGACACAAAGGTTGGTGGTGTTGTAGATAGTGTAGAGGATTGTCAAAGATTGCAGAGAGACATCGATAGGATGCAGAAGTGGGCTGAGAAGTGACAGATGGAGTTCAACCCAGAGAAGTGTGAGGTGGTACACTTTGGAAGGACAAACTCCAAGGCAGAGTACAAAGTAAATGGCAGGATACTTGGTAGTGTGGAGGAGCAGAGGGATCTCGGGGTACATGTCCACAGATCACTGAAAGTTGCCTCACAGGTGGATAGGGTAGTTAAGAAAGCTTATGGGGTGTTAGCTTTCATAAGTCGAGGGATAGAGTTTAAGAGTCGCGATGTAATGATGCAGCTCTCTAAAACTCTGGTTAGGCCACACTTGGAGTACTGTGTCCAGTTCTGGTCACCTCACTATAGGAAGGATGTGGAAGCACTGGAAAGGGTACAGAGGAGATTTACCAGGATGCTGCCTGGTTTAGAAAGTATGCATTATGATCAGAGATTAAGGGAGCTAGGGCTTTACTCTTTGGAGAGAAAGAGGATGAGAGGAGACATGATAGAGGTGTACAAGATAATAAGAGGAATAGATAGAGTGGATAGCCAGCGCCTCTTCCCCAGGGCACCACTGCTCAATACAAGAGGACATGGCTTTAAGGTAAGGGGTGGGAAGTTCAAGGGGGACATTAGAGGAAGGTTTTTCACTCAGAGAGTGGTTGGTGCGTGGAATGCACTGCCTGAGTCAGTGGTGGAGGCAGATACACTAGTGAAGTTTAAGAGACTACTGGACAGGTATATGGAGGAATCTAAGGTGGGGACTTATATGGGAGGCAGGGTTTGAGGGTCGGCACAACATTGTGGGCTGAAGGGCCTGTACTGTGCTGTGCTATTCTATGTTCTATGTTAACCCATGACTTCCAGTTCTAATCTCACCCAACCTCAGTGGAAAAAGCCTCCTCACATCTACCTTAACTATACCCCTCATAATTTTGAAAACATATCAAATCTCTCCGCATTCCCTGATGCTCCAGGGAATAAATCCTAACCTATTCGACCTTTCCCTATACTTCAGGTCCTCAATTCCGGCAACATCCTTGTAAATTTTCTCTGTAATCTTTCAATCTTGTTGACGTCTTTCTGGAATCAGAAAGTCAGGATCAGGTTTAATATCACCAGCATATGCCATGAAATTTGTTAACTTTGTGGCATCAGTACAATGCAATACAAAATTTTAAAAAGTAGTGAGGTAGTGTTTATGGGTTTAATGTCCATTTAGCAGGTGACCAGAATTGCCCACAATACTCCAAATTCGACCCAGCTGGTGGTGTAGTGGCATCAGCGTCGGACTTCGGGACAAAAGGTTCTGAGTTTGAATCCAGCTGGCTCCCCTGCACGCTTTCCATCCGTGCTGGGCTACGAGCTGGTGATCTCTTTGGAAACTCACCCAGCAGAAGGCAATGGCAAACCACTGCTGTAACTTTCCTCGTACGCGGTTCCCCACTACGTCAGAGAGGCGTGGAGGGAAATCGTCTGCTAACCAGAGAAACTCCTGATATGACGTACCTTTCCTTCTACTCCAAATTCAGCCCCACCAACGACTTAAAGAATTTCAACATAATATCCCAATTCCTGTCCTCAATACATTGATTTATGTGCCAAAAGCCTTATTTATGACCCTATCTACCTGTGACTCCACCTTCAAGGAATTATGGGTCTGTATTCAAGATCCCTGCGCTGTGTGCCACATGACTCAGTGCCCTATTGCTCACCATGCAAGCCCTACCCTGGTTTGTCCTCCCAAAGTGTATACCTCACATTTATCTGTATCAAATTCCATCAGCTATTTTTCAGCCCATTTTTCCCATCGGGTCCAGATCCCACTGCAAGCTTTGATAGACTTCCTTGTTATCCACTACACTCCTGATCTTGGTATCATCCATAAGTTTATTATCCAGTTTTCCATATTATCAAAGTTTCAAAGTACATTTATCATCAAAGAATGTATAAATTATACAACCTTGAGATTTGTTTGCTTACAGGTAACCACAAAGCAAGAAACCCGAAAGAGCACTATTTAAAAAAAAGACCAACAACCAATGTGCAGGGGGGGGTGGGGGTGGGAGTGGTCAAAAGTCAAAGTCTGTCCCGAGCCTTTGTGGCCCATCAGGCTGGTGCTTATGCCGGTTTCTGTGGCGTGAAGCAACTGAGAGTACGAGACTCTTCCCCGGATAGGATGCCAGTCTATTGCGAGGTTAACCCCCAGCATTAGCCAGTGCCCATCTTCAGCTGGGTGGATGGAGCAGTGTGTGGTTAGGTGCCTTGCTCAAAGACACAACGCGCCGCCTTGGCAGAGACTCGAACCCACGACCTTCAGAACGTGAGCCCAACGCCCTAACCACTTGGCCACGCGCCACACAGAAGGGGGGGGTGGGTGGCGAACACAAACTATGCAAACAATAGAAACGAACAACGGCATTCCAAACCAAAATGAATCCTTAGATCCGAACCCTGGATTTGGCTCAAGCCTTAGTATCAGTCGTCATATTAGCGGACAGAGAGCACAGCAGACAGAGCAGTCTTCGTAGCCTCAGCGCCATGGAGAGAGGAGTGACCACTGCGGAGAGCAAGCGAAATTAGATCTCACCTCTGATCCCATTGTCCTGTCTTTCCAGTATATCGTTTAAATTGTGCAAACAGCGTATCATATCTTGCACTAGGACCTGTGGCACCACTGCAGCGAAAGGCTCTGGACCACCTAGAACATGGTGCCCAGTGACTTGCTCCAGACCCAGATTTCACTGCCCAGCCCAAAGCTGCTCTCTATTTCTCCAAATTGGTTTGACAGCCAGAGCAATCTAACCTCGCACCCGGGCCAGTTATCTGGCATCGGAACTCCTCTGCTTCAACTTCTCTCCAAATTGCTCTCTCCATCTGCGTCGATTCTGCAACGTACCAGCATGGTTTATCCCTCGAATTTGCTCAATAATTTACTACAATTTACTTCAGAAAAGGTGCTGTTAGTCAAACTTCTTGTCATTTGAACTACCAGCAAGCTGTCACACACATTTGCTAGTGCCATCTTAAAACGGGTTGCTGACATAGATGATAAACGACAACAGACCCAGCACCAATTTCTGTGGCACTCCACTACCCTCAGACCTGCAGTCAGATGGTAGTTGGGACTTGGTGTGTATAACTTATTTTTCTGCATTTTCCTTGATAAGTGTCACTGCATTTCAAAATAAGAGATTTGGGAACAAAAAGTGTGTAAAATATGGGTGTGTATATCTTTTTAAATCATTTACTAATACCTTCTTGTGATAGAACATAATTAGGATTTTGTGAGGTTGGCATTTACAGAGTGTGTTAAAAGTGTCAGAATGACCTTCCAGCCTTTACCTTCCTCTGCCCCTCCTTGGGACAATCTTACTCATTTATTGTGGAAAGTATGCAAATATTTATGAAAGCTAAATCGTATATATAATTCCATCTCTTGTACCACTCTGGTGGATCACCAGAATGCACTAAATGCCAAAATGCTAAATGTGAAAAGCCAAATAGTTTTTCTCTCTTCAGGAATTAGTACACGAAAGCAACCGCAGATTTGCCATTTGATGACTTTTTTTCTCCTTGTTGAGCTGAAGATCTGCTTCAATTTATTTTACGCACCTCAAAATGCAGGGGTCAAGCAATTGCTTGTAGAGTTACTGCATTTGAAAAGGTGCGATCTTGCATCATATTATTACCCAAGTTAGAAAGTGAAACCAGTATGTTGAGATATTCAATTCCATTTGCAGTACTGTATTGTCATTTGGGAAGCCTGTGCTGAATTTGGATTCATTTTTAATATTATTTTCTTTTATTAGTGTGTAATAAAATCTAATACATATGAATTTACATTCTCTTCTTGCATTAACAAACAGAGCAAGCACATCTGGTTGTACGTTTTGCAATTGGCTTCTGGTATGTATGGACTGAAAGATTCTTGGCATGGGAAACTTTAGAGAAGGTGCAGAGGAGATTTAGAACATAGAAAAGTACAGTACAGGAACAGGCTATTCGGCCCACAATGTTGTGCCTAACCAACTAAAAAGCAAGTCAAAAACATCCAAACACTAATCCCTCCTACCTACCCCATGTCCATATCCATCTCTCTTACTTATATCCATGTACCTATCCAAATTTCACTTAAAAGTCTTTAATGTATTTGCTTATACCACCATACCAGGCAGTGCATTCCAGGCATCCATGACCCTCAGAGTGAAAAAAACTTACTCCTCTTTGAACTTACCCCCTCTTAGCTTTAATACATGCTCTCTGGTATCGGACAGTTCAACCCTGAGAAACAGCTACACTGTGTCCACTCTATCTGTGCCTCTCCCAAGTTTATCCAACCTCTCGTGATGGTATATGCCCTCTAAACCAGGCAGCATCCTGGTAAACCTCTTCTGCATCCTCTCCAAAGCCTTAACTTCCTTCCTACAGTGGGGCGAAAAGAACTGTACACCATACCCCAGATGTGGCCAAACAAGAGTTTTATAAAGTTGCAACATAACCTCCTGACTTTTGAACATCTCAACTAATAAAAGCAAGCATTCTATAAGCCTTCTTAATCATCCTATCGACCTGTGTAGCCACTTTCAAGGAGCTATGAACGTAGATCCCAGGATCTCTCTGCTCAGCAGCATTATTAAGGATCTTGTTCTTAACAGTGTATTGTCTCCTTGCATTTGCCCTATTAAAGTGCATTACCTCACATTGATCTGGATTAAAGAAGCAAAGAGTGGGAATAAACGGGACCTTTTCAGAATGGCAGGCAGTGACTAGTGGGGTACTGCAAGGCTCAGTGCTGGGACCCCAGTTGTTTACAATATATATTAATGACTTGGATGAGGGAATTAAATGCAGCATCTCCAAGTTTGCAGATGACACGAAGCTGGGCGGCAGTGTTAGCTGTGAGGAGGATGCTAAGAGGATGCAGGGTGACTTGGATAGGTTAGGTGAGTGGGCAAATTCATGGCAGATGCAATTTAATGTGGATAAATGTGAAGTTATCCACTTTGGTGGCAAAAACAGGAAAACAGATTATTATCTGAATGGTGGCCGATTAGGAAAAGGAGAGGTGCAATGAGACGTGGGTGTCATTATACACCAGTCATTGAAAGTGGGCATGCAGGTAACAGCAGGCGGTGAAAAAGGCCATAGAGGGAGTACAAAGAAGGTTCACCAGATTGATTCCTGGGATGGCAGGACTTTCATATGATGAAAGACTGGATCGACTAGGCTTATACTCGTTGGAATTTAGAAGATTGAGGGGGGATCTTATTGAAACATATAAAATTCTAAAGGGATTGGACAGGCTAGTTGCAGGAAGATTGTTCCCGATGTTGGGGAAGTCCAGAATGAGGGGTCACAGTTTGAGGATAAAGGGGAAGCCTTTTAGGACTGAGATTAGGAAAAACTTCTTCACACAGAGAGTGGTGAATCTATGGAATTTTCTGCCACAGGAAACAGTTGAGGTCAGTTTATTGACTATATTTAAGGGGGAGTTAGATATGGCCCTTGTGGCTAAAGGGATCAGGGGGTATGGGGGGAAGGCTGGTACAGGATTCTGAGTTGGATGATCAGCCATGATCATACTGAATGGCGGTGCAGGCACGAAGGGCTGAATGGCCTACTCCTGCACCTATTTTCTATGTTTCTATGTTTCTAAACTCCATCTGTCATTTCTCAGGCCATATCTGTAACTGGACTGTACCGTGCTGTATTCTTTGCCAGTCTTCTACACTGTCCATAGCTCCACCAATCTTGATATCATCCTCAAATTTACTAACCCACCCATCTACATTTTCATCCAGGTCATCTATATGCATCATAAACAGCAGAGATCCCAGCACAGATGCCTGTGGAACTCCACTAATTATAGATCTCCAGCTGGGATAGGTCCCTTCGACCACTACCTTTTGTCTTCCATGCATAAGCCAGTTCTGAATTCTTGATGAGCCTCCCACAAGGGACTCTCAACCCCCTTACTAAAATCCACTGCCCTATCCTTCTCAATCTTTCTCTTCACCTTGTCAAAAAACTCATGCCCTGCCATGCAGAAAGCCATATTGGCTCTCCCTAATTAGGCCATGGGTTTCTTTCTTTCTTTCTTTTTTTCTATTTTTTAATTTTTTTTTCTTTTTAGAAGAATACAGAGTTCAAGAGATAATAATACCAGATACAGTATATTGAATCACATTAAAGAACTCCTTACTCTATATTCATATGGATTAGATTAATTTGTATATTAGAATACAAACAATTTTATTAAAAAAAAGATCTACACCCACTACCAAAGTCGAAGCTGTTTGGGGAAAAAAAAAGAAAAAAGAAACTTATCAGATAATAAAATATACTATTAACCAAATTCTGTACTTTAACAAGAAGTCAAAGACTATGAAAATAATTTAAAATCTCATTCCAAGTTCCTTCAGAAATTGAGGTCTGTAAATCTTGTTCCCAAAGATTTTTAATCTTGTCTAAAGAATCATTTCTCATTCCTAACAGCATATCATAAGTATTGGATATTGAACCATTATAGAATGGTTTCATATTAAGAATTTCATCTAATATGTTCTTATCAGGTCTATTGCGAAATGTATATAATTGAGATCACAGACAATCTCTAATTTGTAAGTACCGAAAAAAATGGATTTTTGGTAAACTATATTTAGTTGACAATTGTTCAAGCGAAGAAAGATTTCCTCCCACAAGCAGATCCCAGAAGCATGTAATGCCCAATCTTTCCCATTGCTTAAAGACTACATCAGTCATAGAAGGCTTAAAAAAAATTTTGAAAATGGGACTAGAAAGGGAGAATCTCAATAAAACAAAGTGTTTTCTAAATTGTATCCAAATCCTTAAAGTATGTTTGACTACCACATTTTCCGTTATCTTACTTAAGGATAAAGGAAGTGAAGATCCCAATAGGGAGATAATAGAAAATTTATTAACCAAGTTAGCTTTTAAAGAAACCCACCTGGGACAGTCCTCGTGGTTAATATAGTATAACCAAAATGTAAAATTCCTTGTATTAGCTGCCCAGTAATAAAACCTACGATTTGGTAACGCTAAACCTCCATTCTTTTTAACTTTCTGGAGATGGACTTTATTCAGTCGAGGACGTTTATTTTCCCATATGTCGGAGGATAAAATAGAGTCCAGGGAGTCTAAAAAGGATTTAGGAATAAAAACGGGTAATGCCTGAAAGAGGTATATAAATTTAGGTAAAACATTCATTTTAATAGAATTAATTCGGCCAATCAATGATAATGAAAAGGGTGACCAATTTGATAATGTTTTTATATACTGTAATTTAATAAAGCAAGAAAGTTTTCTTTAAATAAGTATTTATAATTCTTAGTAATTGTTACACCCAAATAAGTAAATTGGTTTCTTACAATTTTAAAAGGATGGTTACTATCAGATAATGGCAAATTATTCAAACGAAAAAGTTCACTCTTGTGTAGGTTCAGTTTATATCCAGAAAATTGACTAAACCAAGATAGTAAAGAAAGCACAGAAGGTAACAAAGTTTTGACATTAGAAATGTAAAGCAATAAATCATCTGCATAAAATGAAACTTTGTGGATAGTACCCTTCCGTAAAATACCAGTGATATCGTTAGATTCTCGAAAAGCAATAGCCAAAGGTTCTAAAGCCAGGTCAAAGAGCAAAGAACTCAAAGGGCAACCTTGTCTGGTTCCACATTGAAGTTCAAATGGTTTAGAATTCTGAAAATTAGTAAGAACCTGAGCAAAAGGGGATAAATACAGTAGTTTAATCCATTGAATAAAGTTGGACCCAAAATTAAATTTTTTTAAAATTTTATATAAATAATGCCATTCAACCCGATCAAAAGCCTTCTCAGCATCTAAGGATATCACACACTCCGATATCTCCTTAGAAGGAAAATAAATAACATTTAATGATCGATGAATATTAAAATGAGAATATCGATTTTCAATAAAACCAGTCTGATCGGCAGAAATGATAGATGGTAAGATATTTTCCATCCTACGGGCCAGAACTTTAGATAAAATTTTAGCATCAACGTTAAGTAAAGAAGTTGGTCTATATGAAGAATGTTCAGTTGGATTCTTACTCTTTTTAAGGATAAGTGAATTAGAAGCTTCGTAAAAAGATTGCAGTAACCTACCTGACTTAAAAGAATCTGAAAAACCTGAACATAAATGGGGTATGAACAAAGAAGAAAAAGCCTTATAAAATTCTCCAGAAAATCCATCAGGACCTGGAGCTTTCCCTGAATGCAACGAACGTACAGCCTCAGCTATTCCTTCGTGAGAAATACATCGATCCAACTATTTTCGGTCATCAACAGAAAGCGTAGGGATATCTATTTGGTCTAAAAAATTATCCATTACAGTATTATCTTTAAGAAGATCAGAGCTATAAAGTTTAGAATAATATTCTCTAGAAGTATCATTTATTTCTAAATGATCAGTTGTCCTAGTACCATTAGCTTTATAAATTTCTTTAATCTGTCGTTTAGTACTAGAAGCTTTAATTTGGTTAGCCAATAATTTACCTGTTTTATCTCTGTGGATATAAAATTGACTTTTATCCTTTAGGAGTTGAGTTTCAACAGGGTATGTTAATAAAAAAATCATATTTAGCTTTAATTTCAGCCCGTCTTTTATATACAACAGGATCTGAGGTCAAAGCATATTCTTCATCTAGTTGTTTCAGCTGATTGGCTAAATTAATTCTCTCCTTATTAGCTTTTTTCTTAACACTTGCAGTATAAGAAATGATTTGTCTTCTAATATATGCTTTAAAGGCATCCCGTATGACAAAGCTAGAAGTCTCCTCCACTATAGTCTCTTCAAAAAAAAGCGATTTGTCTCTCCAAGAATTTTAAGAAATCCTTGTCAGATAACAGAGTTAAATTAAAATGCCAGCATCTATTTGTCTGAAGAAAACCAGGAAAATTTATGGATAAAAGCACAGGAGCATGATCAGAGATTGCAATCTCTTTATTTTCACAAGATCGAACTAATGGAATCATTTGGTTATCAGTAAAAAAAAAGTCAATTCTGGATTATGTATGATGAACATGAGAGAAAAATGAGTATTCTCTATCTGTTGGATATAAGAAACGATATATATCAACAGTACCACATTTCGTTAAAAATGAATGGATAAACGAAGCTGATTTATTAAGTGTCGCCGGTTTTGAAGAGGACTGATCTAAAACTGGGTCTAACCAGCAATTAAAGTCTCCTGCCATCACCAATGAATACACACTCAGATCAGGCAAAAACAAAAAAAATCACTCAGAGAATCCTGGATCCATCTATATTTGGGGCTTAAACTTCGGCAAAAACCAACAATTTATTCTCTAATTTGCCTGATACTATAACAAATCATCCATTAGTATCAGAAACAACTTTGTGTTGAATAAAAGGAACTGTATTTTCTATAAAAATTGAGACATCTCTAGCTTTGGGCTGAAAACTTGAGTGAGAGTGCAATCCTCTCCATCGGCTAAAAAGCCGTGAATTATCAGAATTACGTACTTGTGTTTCTTGTAAGAAAATAATTGGGACTTTAAATTTTTTAATATAGGCAAAAATCTTATTTTGTTTCAAAGGATGATTTAATCCTTTCACGTTAAGACTAAGTAATTTAATATTATAATCCATTTTATTGTTATTTTTAAAAAGAAATTAAAAGGGTAATCCTTAAGAAGATTAATAAAACAAAACAATGGCCAATGAGATAAGAAAACCAAACAACAGGATTGGCTAAAAATGCCAAACAGCTTCCAGGAAAAAAAATCCAAACACACTCCCCCCTCCCAAAGAGAGAAAGTCGACCAAAGAAAGTTGACGCCTATGACTAATGACAACAACCCCCCAAAAATCCTGCTGGCTTATGTCCAGATAAATTACAAGGTTAGAATATTCCAACCTAGTCAAAACAACAGATAATAAAGAGACAGTTAATTCTGGTATCAAGAAATAAACTCTAGAAAAGTAAGTATAATATAAAATAATATGGACACACAGAATATTGGCTCATTAAAATCTTAATCTCAAAGTAAAACCTTAAGAGGTTCTGAAAGAAAATTGACTACAAGATTCACCAGAGGTAAAATACACATTCATGTAAGTTTTTGTTAAACAGCTCTAACATGACGCTTTTAAACTTAACAGACAAAGTAATAGCACATTAAAGTCTTATTCTCAAAATAAATCCTTAAAAAGTTCAAAAGGAAAGAGTTAAGTACAAAGTTTAGCAATGGTAAAACAAACAGTTATTCATGTAGCAAATAATAAGCAGTCACTTTACTGACTCTAAATATTCCTGAGCCTGGAGACGGGAATGGAACCATTTGTGCGATCCATCCTGCAGTGTAATTCTGAGCTTCGCCGGGGACCGTAGAGAAAATCTTTTTGTAGAACTCTGACATGACTCTAGCACGTTCCCTCATAATACCTGCTGAGAAATCTTCAACGATTCTAATCTTTTTTCCATTAAAGTCAATCATACCTTTCCAACGAGATTCACGAATTATACAGTCCTTTGTTTGAAACTCATGAAAAGTGATTAGAACTGAAGGAGGTTTGCTTGTAAATATTCTGTTCCCAGGTATTCTATGCGCTCGGTCGAGCATTGGTGTCGATTTTAAAATATCAGGAAATAGCTGAACCATAAGGTTTGCAAAAAATTCCGTAGGACGATCGCCTTCAGTTAACTCTTCAAGACCAAGAATTCGGACGTTATTCCTTCTACTTCTGTTTTCTAAATCAATAATCTTCTGTCTTAGTCCATGGTTAACCTTGGATTATTTTTCATAACGCTTTTGCAGGTCATCCATTTTCTCATCCAGAATCGACAAGATTTCCTCATTCTCTTTTATTCATTTATCATGCTCAGTTAGGGTTCCTTGAATAGAATCCAGTTTTGTGCTTAATTGCTTAATTTCAGAGCCAAGTCGTTGAAACTCTTCGGAGGATTCCTTTCTGAATCACTGAAATTCCTCAGAGGATTCTTTTCTGAATCGCTGCAATTCCTCGGATGCTTCCTTTCTGTGCTTTTGCATCGATTCAATAATAGAATCCAAAGATGCAGAAGAATCTTCTTCTTTTTTACCTTTAGCAGTTCTCGTAGTCATAGTGTCAGATCAGGTTGGAAAGTAGGAAAAGTAAAGTAAACTAGGAGCAGCTGTAAAATGCTGTTATTCCATCCACCGCCAACAGGAAGCTGTGACCATGGGTTTCTAAATGCTCATATATCCTATCCCTAAAAACTTTCTCCAGCAATTTCCCTACAACTGACGTGAGACTCGAGGGTATATGTTCCCTGGATTTTCCCTTGTTCCCTTCCTAAATAGAGGTAGAACATTAGTCACTTGCCAGTCCTCTGGGACCTCGCCTGTGCCTTGAGAGGACACAGAAGTACTGGTCAAGGCCCCAGCAATCTCATCTCTTTCCCCCTTCAATAACCTGGGGTAAATCCCATCAGGCCCTGGGGACTTATCCACTTTGATACTCGTTAAGAGGCCTAACACTTCCTCCTCCTTGACCTCTAAACAATCTAATGTATTTATACGTTCAGCACTGATCTCCTGATCCTCCACATCCTTTTCATGGTAAATACTGAAGCAAAATTTTCATTCAGTACCTCACTCACATTCTCTGCATCGAGGCAAATGTTCCCCCCTTTATCCTTGAGTGGTCTCACCCTCTCCCTAGTTATCCTTTTACTCCTGATGTATGTATAGAATGTGTTGGAATTTACCTTAATCCTCCCTTTTCATGGCTCCTCCTGGCTTTCCTAATTTCCTGCTTTACTTTGTACTCCTCATGTGCTTCATATGAAGCTTTACATACTTTTCCTTTTTCTTCTTGACTAAATTCATCACCTCTCCAGACATCTAATGTTCTCTTATTTTTCCATCCCTGTTCTTCATACCTTTCATATGCTCTGTGCAATTGATTTTTAAACATCATTCACATGTCTGATGTGGACTTGCCAGAGAAACGGTGTTCCCAGTTATCACTTCTTAGTTCCTGCCTAATAGCCTGGTAATTTGCGCTATTCCAATTTAAAACTCTCCCACAAGGACCATCCCTGTCCTTCTCTATAGCTATCCTGAAAGATAAGGAGATGTGGTCACTGTTCTCTAACTGCTCACTCACTGAAAGGTCATTCATCTGGCCAGGCTCATTACCCAACAGCAGGCCCAGTATGGCCCTTCCTATTGTTGTACCAGCCACATATTGATTCAAGAAGCCTTCCAGGATACACTTAACAAATTCAGATCCATCTAAACCCCTTGGACTAAGAAGATCCCAGTTTGTATTAGGGAAGTTGAAATCCCCCATGACAGCAACCCTATTATTTTTACACATTTCCTTAATTAGATTACATATCAATGTGCTGGTGGCTATTAGGATGTCTGTAGTACAATATCATCAGGGTGATTGTGCTATTCCTGTTCCTGAGTTTCGCCCAAATGGACTTAGTGTCTGACCCTTCCATTGTGTCTTCTCTGAGTGCAGCTGTGATATTGTCCCTGATTAGTAGTGCAATTCCACCCCCTCTTTTACCCTCTCTCTCCTCGAAGGTTTAGAAAAAATAAAGATGTTGTCTGCATGGATCTTAAGAGGATACGTTGAGTAAGCTAGGGACTTTCTCTGTGGAGCAAAGCAGGACGAGAGGGAACGTGATAAAAATGTTCATATAAGAGGCATAGATCGAGTGGATAGCCAGAAGCCTTGTCTTAGAGTGGAAGTAGCTAATAAGAGGTAGCATATTTTAAAATGATTGGAGGAATATCAGAAGTAAGTTTTTTTTACACTTAGACGGTGATGGGTGCTTAGAATGTCCTGTCTAGGTTGTGGTAGAAGTAGATACATTAGGGGCATTTAAGAAGCTCTTCGATAGGCACATGAATGATAAAAAAAAATGGAGAGCTATGTTGATGTGAAGGGTTAGATTGATCTTAGAGCAAGTTAAGAGGCCACATCCTGGGCCGAAGGCCCTGTTCTGTGCTGTATTCATAACCTTGTGTAATCAGAGGTGTGCAGACATGATGGGATATAGTTGGGCATCGACGCTCCACCTTCTCCATCCCTGTGTCCTCTTACAATCATAAATAATATTAAAGATATACATACATGTTAACATGCCTGTTGAAAGTGCCATCCAAACGAGATCACAGTGAAATTTCCCAAACTTCGCTGGCTATATTTTGGGTTGGCTTATTATCTAGATTCCAGCCATTTCTCACTGACTACTCTCAAATCTGATTTTCCACTTTACTTTGGGAGAGCATAATTTTTCTTTCATTATTTAACCTCTTCCATCAATAACTTAATAAAATGGAAGTGTATACTTTAACCAGTAGGAGGTAGTGTCTCATCCCACAGACTGAATCCTCAGCTTCCAGTCTGTAAAAAAAAACTAAAACAACAGTGACATTAAGTGTTAGGTGGGAACTACAATAAAGGCTTTATTTTATTTAGAGATACAGTTCAGATTAGGCCCTTCCAGCCCAATGAGCCACACCGCCCAGCGAACCACCTATTTAACACAAGCGTAACCACAGGACCATTTACAATGACCAATTCACCTGCTAACCAGCACATCTTTGGACTGTGTGAGGAAGCTGGAACACCCAGAGGAAACCCAACTGGTCACAGGGAGAACGTACAAACTCCTCACAGGTGGCATTGGAATTGATCTCTGAACTCCGGAACACTCTGAGCTGTAATTGTGGCATGCTAACTGCGATGCCAACGTGGCACCCAGACTGACAGATGTTCTTCTTTCTGGTCAGAATGTTTTACCACTTGAACAGTTTAGGGAAGTGGTGCATGAGTGCAGTCTGAATCTTTAATAAACCTGCATTAAAGTTCAAAATACATTTATTATGAAAGTATGTATACATTATACAATCTTAAGATTCATCAGCTAACAGGCAGCCATGAAACAAAGAACCCAAAAGAACCCACTTTACAAAAAAGACCATCTGACACCCAAAGTGCAGAGAGAAAAAACACATCAAGCACACTGTAACGGCAAGCAAAGAGCGGTCTGAACTTAAGTCCACAAAGAGAATCCCTTGGTTCAGCACACAACAGAGTCGTGTAGCAGCAAGCTGTACTGGCCTATCCCTTGCCTCAGGCCCCGACTCCCTGACCTTTTCAATCTGGTCCGGCACCTAAATCGATGTCCCAGCATCGGGGTCCATTGCCTCAAATCGGCCTGTAGCCGATTTTTTCGATTCAGCCCTGTCCATCCAAGCATCAGCTTTAGTCAAATCGGTACACTATGGTGCCTGGGCCTTGTAGCTTCAGTTCAGCCTTCAGCACCATGCTTGAATCAATTGAAGCTTGGGGTCTTCTTCGCTGTCAACGACAAGCTCTCTCGCTTTACCTCAGTTCTGCCACATCAAATTGCCTCCAAGTCCAATGGAAAGTTACAGACTATGACTTGTGATGATATGCATTACAGATTGTTTACAGAAATGTACAATTCTTTTTTAGGAAAAGTGATATATTCATTATACTCATTTCTTTCAACCAGTCAATGACGTAACTTGGTTTCCAAATCTAGCACTTATACCAGCTATTTGGCGGGAAGTGAATCAAATTGGTTCCAGAGAAGATGTTTCAGGTGCAGAAAATCTGAAATGAAACCATTAAATTACTTGAATCAATCAGTTGGTCAGGTGGCATCTGTTGCAGAGAGACATTAATTTGTCAAATTTTATGGCCTTTTGCATTTGTATTTCTATTTTTAGTTTTAGAGAAAGAACAGCTGCATGTTTTGAAATATTATTCAAGATTTGTAGTGAAACTTAAAGGTTTGTCTTGTAATTCAGAATCAAAGCCAACTGTCCTACAACTTTCCCATGCCAGTCCCTGTTCGGTTTACTGGATGCTTACTATGAAATTTGCTATGCATATTTTTTAATATATTCCTAGTTTTCAATAATCTTTATCACTTTAAGATTCATTCTCATAAGGTGGAATGACATCATGGTAGCACTAGTTAAAGAAACTGCAACTTACTGTCAGCTAATTCAACATAACGACTCCAGATCTGCTGGAAAATTCAGAGCATTTATGCGGAGACATTTGCATGAACTAGATCCCATTGTGCTACCCTAAATATCTGGGTAATGGAAAAGAATCCTTCACATCTTTTCTCAATTTTATTTGTTAACTTCACTTTGTCCAGTAATTTTCAGGACAAGGTGAGATTAGTTCAGCTACTTGGATGTTAGGTTTGGAAAAATGTACAGCTGTTGCTTCGTTGTATGTTTGTATTCTTAGATATAAAGAGAGAGAGAGAGATTAACTTTATTTGCCACATGTACATCAAAACATACAGTGAAATGCACCGTTTTACATCGACCACCAACACAATCTGAGGATTGTGCTGGAGCAGCCTGCAGGTGTAGCCATGTTTCTTGTGCCCATCTAGCATGTCCCCAATTCACTAAGCATAGCCATACATCTTTGGAATGTGGAGAAAACCAGATCACCTGGAGGAAACATACACGGTCATGGAGAGAATGTATGAACTCCTTGCAGACAGTGGCAGGAATCAAACTGTGATCACTGGCATTGTAAAAGGTTTATGCTACCTAATTCCCATTCCTGTCCGTCCATGGCCTCCTCCACTGTCGTGATGAGGCCACAGTTAGGCTGGAGGAACAACACCTTATATTCCGTCTGGGTAGCCTCCAACCTGATGGCATGAACATCGATTTCTCAAACTCCCTTTGGTGCTTCCCCACCCCCTCCTTTTTTCTTTCTTCCATGGCCTTCTATCTCTTTCACCAATCAACTTCCCAGCTCTTTACTTCATCCCTGCCCCTCCAGTTTTCACCTATCACCTGGTGGTTCTCTCTTCCCTCCCCCACCTTTTAAATCTTCTCCTCAGTTTTTTTCTCCAGATCTGCCGAAGGGTTTTGGCCCAAAACATCAGCAGTACTCTTTTCCTAGATGCTGCCTGGCCTGCTGAGTTCCTCTGGCATTTTGCATGTGATGCTATCTAATACACTACAGTGACACCCCATCTTTGAGTAAAATATTATCCATATTTTAGATTTTTTTGTATGAATCTGTTTTTCATTGAAAGGTTTATTTCAATGAAATTTATGAAATTAGTTAAGTGAGTCTAGAGCCAATGTCAGAGTAAGTAGTGGAACATTCTTTTCTAAGGTGAGGAGATATTAGAAAATTATATTAATGCAAATACCTGAAATCTTAAATAAAAATCCAATAACTGTTTCAGCAGCGGTGATAAATCTTAGGAATTCTCTATCCTGGAGCCCATAGAAGCTTGGTCATGGAGTTCATTCAAAATAGGGATCAGTAAATTCCTGTATGTTGAGGCATTAAAGCCATGGGCAACTGGTAGAGGAAAATAACACTGAGGTAAAAGATCAACAGAGATCTTGATTAACAGTCTGTAAGAGGAACCGTATGAATAAAATCAGAGTAGAGTTGAATCCGGTGTAGAGATTGAATGGTCTGGACGACCTTGTGAAAATAGTCAGGAGGGGATAGAAGGAATCAAGTATACGGTTAATAATACTCCAACTATCTGAAGAGTTAACTTATAGAAATTGGGGATTATCTTGGACAGGATGTTTCAGGTTAAGATGGTGGTGGTGAACCTCTGTGACTTTTGGCTGATGGCTTACGAAACAAGGACAACAACCAAATACTTTGTTAACTTCACGTTTTCTGACAAATGATCATTGCAAGTAACTTCCCTTTGGACTTGGAAGCAATTCGATGTGGTAGATCCGAGGCAGCGGGCCTGTCGCCGAGAACGTGGAAGAGCATGTAAAACCGGGCACAGACCGAACCGAAGCTGCAGGGTTCGGGTGCCAGACGCATCTGAGCATGATGTGTGGATGGAGATTTATAAGCTAAATCAGAGTGACGAAGTCTGGCGTATCCAAGTGGCAGAACCTGTTGTTCGGACGGAGGGTTAAGCGCTGGGCCAGATTGAAAAGGTCAGGGTGTTGAGGTCCGAGGTGAGGTACCTCGCTTCGGTCGCTGCTTGAAGTGGCAGTACCCGATGTTTGGATGGAGCCAGACCACATTGAAATGGTCAGGATGTTGGAAGGGGCAGGGTGTCGGGGCCCGAAGTGAGGTAAGGCCTGATTAAGATCGCTGCTCCACAGTGTTTACTGACTGAACTATGAGCCCCTCTTGCGGACTTCAGTTCAGGAACACTAATTGCTTGCAGTTATTGTTTGCAGGATTTTTTTTCATTGCGCATTGGGTGTTTGGTCTTTTTAATAGGTTATTTTATTTTATTTTCTTATAGACATGATGTGTTTTTTTAAAATTTTCTACACGTTGAGTGTTAAATAGTCTTTTTTCAACTATATGGGGTTTGTTTTTGGGTTTCTTTGTTTTGTGGATACCTGTTAAAAGACAAATCTCAAGGTTGTATAATGTATACATAGTTTGTTAATAAAATGTACTTAGAGCTTTGGATGTTTGGGCAACACAGAAATATTGGAGGCATTGAGCAAGGTGACAATTGAACATAGATGGAACCAGGTGTCGTGTACAATGATGTCGAGAAGCAGCTTGCAGCAAAGGATGTCAAGGTTGGGATATTGAGAAGCTCCATTGATAATTGTGAGACCACATATTAAAGCCTTTGCCAGAAATTTTATTCCCTCCTCCTTGTGGCAAACTCCTCCGCTATTCCTATCAGTGTTAGAGTTCATTAAGATAAGTAGTTACTGTAAAGTAAGAGATGTGACACATGGTGTGAGTCTTTGCTCCTTGATTTTAACCAACATTTTACTATTTGAGATAAATTGTTTGGGGATTTACTCCACATGCACCTTGTCATTCTGCATTTTTACCACAATAACTGCATACCATTTAACAACCAAAGTGCAAACATTTTCAGACTGAAGTCTTGTCAAATGGTCAGTAATATTCCAGGTCCTTGTATTTCAATCTCAACATTTTAATGAGTGGTCCGCCAAGCTGGTGAGAGCATTTTGTCAATCATGCAAATGATGTGGGTTAGGTGTCAATGTTGCCCAGTTGTATGGCACTCTTACTATTAGGCAGCCCTTCTTGTTTATAACATAAATGTCAAAAGATTTTTGTGGTTGAGTGGGCGAAGCGGTCCCGTCCCTCCAAGCAGACCATTGCCTTTGTCAGAGCTGGGGAGCAGCCAATACCTGCCAAAAGAACATCTGCAGGCATTCTGACCTCTGCAAGGGACTGGCAGCTGTTGGTGGACCTCGAAGGGCAGCTGAAGTTCCCCAACCATATCGCGGCCACCAGCCTGAGACCAGACATTGTCCTAGTGTCTGAGTCTACTGAGCAAGTGGTGATGCTGGAGCTGACAGTCCCATGGGAAGATAGCTTGAAGAGGCCTTTGAAAGGAAGCTCTCCAAGTATGCAGGACTGGTCAGCAACTGTCAGCAGGCTGGATGGAGAGCAAGGTGTCTCCCAGTGGAGGTTGGTTGTAGGGGATTCGCAGCCCATTCTTTAGTTAGAGCCTTCAGCATTTTGGGCATCGAGGGAGAGAGGAAGAGGAGAGCCATCTGCAGTACCACCGATGCGGCAGAGAGGGCCTCAAGATGGCTGTGGCTCAAGAGAGGGGAACCATGGAGTCATAAGTAGCTAGCCATCTGGACACAAGCTGGGGTCTGATCAGCCCCGGCTGGGTCACCTGGAGGAGGTTGTATGATGTTGAAAGACCCGAAACACCCGATGATTCCAGGAACATCACTGAAGATGTGTCCAGATGCATCAATAGATGTATGTACGCAGTATGTTGTGAGAGTCAAAGGTGCACTGAATGTTTGCTCTAATCTTATTGAATAGTAGATTGGATACAGGGGATGATATTACTCACACCCATAGAGTCTATGACTCTGTGACTTTTACATCATTTGTTCTTGAGTTCAACATGTATTATAAATAAAAATGGACCATGGTATGCTGGACTGAAACCAGTGTGGAGAATTGTTATCCATAGTGCCTGCGTAAGTACATTAACCTGATCTGGATGTAGAGGGTGGTCTCAGTGGTCCTTTGCCTCCATGACCAGTGAACTGGCTAGGCCACATCCTCTGTATGCAGAGGCCAAACCTTTAATGTTCTTGATAGGTTTTGACAGACTAGGGTCGGAGGTCAGTCTTCTGTGAAGGTGGTTATGGGTTGCAATATTCTTGAAACACTTAAGAACAACTAAGTTGAAGTGAATAACTTGAAACAAGGTTTTCTTTTTTGATTAAAAAAGGACTTAAAATACAAAGTACTGTTAAGTAGAATAAACTGATACAAATAATTGACCAAAACCTTGCCTTCCATTTTCCCTCCTTATCAGGCCAGATCTCATTGAAATCAAAGTCCTTATCGAGTGTATGCACAAGTACATTGCATCATATCAGCGCTATTAACAAGAAAAACATACACACATCTTTTACAAGAAGGAACAAACAGAAAAAAGTCATATTTGGTGCAAAGTGATCAAAGTAGTCACTGTGTTGCAGAACTGTAGTGATTAGGTTTGTACTGGCTAGTTTAAGAACTGAATGGTTGAAGGGGGTAGTATTGTCCTTGAGACCGGTGGAGAGGGACTTCAGGCTTCTCAAGGCATGTGAGGTGATTTGTCCTGTGTATCGCTGATGAATCCCTGTAAAATTAGGTTCTACCATTGCTCTTCATGTGAAGTCCACAATGGAGTGTAGTTACAGATTCAGCCACTCAAATACTCGGCGTGTCTGGGTGGAGATATGAGATTTTCCTGCGGTTCTGAACAGTGACAGTTTGCTGTGAACGCATCAGGTACAGCTAGTATTTGGAGCAACCTATGAGGCCATTCAGCCTGTCGCATCTACTTTTGCCATTCCATCATTGTTGACATATTATCCCTCTGAACCCCATTCTATTTGCAAGTGAGTAGAAGGGCAGTAACCAATAAAGGAATTTGCATAAACAGAAGTTAAAGGTCATTTGAACTCTCAGAATGACTTGACACTTTTTATTTTAATTGCCCAATTTTTTAAAATATGTACAGTTATATATTTTTTTAAAACTCAAATTGAATTACTGTCATAAATCTGAGCTGAAAGTGCTGTGTGGCACAAACTAAGTCATGCTGGTGGAATTGCCTGAATCATAGAAGGATATTGCAGCCCTTGTTGATGTCATTATTGGATAGGACAGCACCCTGTGAATCACAGAAAGGTTTCACGTTACTGTAACTCAATCATGCTGTTCAAATGTCTTAAAGTGCAAAAGTGAAACCTAAGCAGTTCATGTCTACAAAATCCAAAGCTTGAATTACAGCCACCAATTCAGCTATTATTTCTGGAGATAATGTGTACAATTTTTAGCAACTTCATTCAGTTTTGCAAGGGATAATGGTGATTATGAAGTTGTAATCACATTTTGGGATTTGGAGAATTAAAGGAAAACTGCTTCAAAATATTCCACAAGTAGAGCCGAGAAAGATTACTTTCTATGTGCTTACATTATATGCTTCAGAAAGGTATAAAAATCGCATTTTTTCTTAGGTGCTTTTTGGTCAATTGTACTTTGGAGATGCAAACTCCTTCAACCACTAACTCGTGTAATTGTGCTATTTTCTGTAGCTCTTGCATTGCTCCCATTCAGGTTGTTGCCTCAAAAGAATATGGTGAAGCCATTACATACTTTAATAACCCATTTGAGAGGGACAAATTTTACTTTATATTTTAACTGTAGATGAGTGCCTGCTTTTCTTTGACAATTTATTATTGAATTCTTTTGATATTGAAGATTTAAGAATTGTTGCTTGTGATTACATTGAGTTTATATAAGTTGATGCAGTAGTTTTGTTAATTCTCTGACACTTATGCTCATCGGTTATTACTTTTTTAAGGCTCTTGTTTCTGGAATAGCTTGACCACATTTTATTTCACTTTAATGAATCAGCTGAATTTACAGCATGTTTGACAAAATATTTTCTAAATGTGAAATGCTTCTCCATACAATGCTCTGCAGCTCTCCTTCAGCTTTTATCATCCTACACGTACTATAGGTTATGAAAAGATGGGCCTTGAGCTTAACATCTGAAAGACGTCCAGCATTTGTCCTCTACAGATCTACCTTTGTTTGCATTTCACTGCCCTCCAGTAATCAAGGCTCACAGAGTGATCCTGGAAAACCATTGACCTCACTCAGCTCAGTTCATTCCTTATGGCAAAAGCAGACATTAATAATTGGGTTCATCACCATTGGGTTCATCACCAGCACAGTTTTTGGCTAATTGAGGAGAAAGTTATTTGAAGATCAGATCCTCAGACTTGTTACAAAACTGCTGATCTGTCAGCTAGCAATGATCCATGCCCCCTTGTGTGCTTCTGACACTAGAACCACCTCCAACAGGTATCTCAAGGTACTGTGAAAATAGCATCTATGCTGTGCCTGCAGTGTTTTTGGAATTCATCAGAAGGCTGAACAGACGAATGCCAGTCTTTTTCCTAAGCAAGCATCCCCAATGTTGAAACCCTGGTAGTGAAAGCCACATTATTCACATGCCTGAAACCAGACTCCCTAAACAGATGTTCTATTTGTCATAGGAAGACAGGTGGACAAAGAAAGAAAATCCAGAAAGAGCTCAAAGCCTCCTTGTAGGAATGCAGTATCCCACCAGCTCTAGGTAATCTGCAGCCCATGACCCCTCAAAGTGGGAGAGGGAAAAAGCATTCAGAATAGTATTGAGGTCACACATTGGGAACATCTGGAAGCCCTACATAAGAAGCAGAAGGGGCCATCCACTTTACATCCTTCACATCAGCCCCATCTGTGGAAAAGTCTGCAGTTCCCACATTGACCTTATTACTCATAAAATCCAAGAAACCTGAGTGGAAATGTCATCTGTGATCACGTACAAGTGCCGCCAAAGGGCGAAGATGAACACGATTTGTTGACAATTTATCACTAAGTTACCAGGCAAACCGTGAAGTTGATTGTAAGGTGCCTATTATCTTGAATGTTTGGAATAATTAGTTTTATTTTAAGAGGAAAGATTCAGGTTGCTGGTAGATGCATTGAGAAGTTCTCTTAACATTCTCAATAAGTAATTTTAAGAGAAGTAGAAACTAGTTTGCTACTAAATTTGCAGACTTACTAAATTCTGTTGAGGATGTTGTAGAAAAAAACAAAACCAGTGAATCACTTCTGAATTATAGTCACCTTTTTTTGTGGACATAATATAGACTGGCACAGTAGTGCAGTTGGTAGAGCTGCTGCTTCTTGTATCCAGTGGATTGGGTTCAATTCTGACCTTGGGGGTTGTATGTCTATAGTTGGCCTGTTCTCTTTATGATGGTGTAGGCTTTCTAACATTCAAGGACATCCAGATTGATAAGTAAGTTGGCCAGTGTGAACTACCCCTGTTAGTTGCCCTTGGTATGTATGTGAGTGGTAGAGTCCGGCGAGGGGAGGGGGGGAAGAGAGGGTTGGAGTTGATTGTAGGGTTTATATGTTCTAGATCAGCAGTTCGCAATCTGGAGACCTGCTTAATGGTATTTGTCCAGGGCATAAAAAGGTTGGGACCCCCTGTTCGAGATTAATTATGCTGATGTTCACCTCGTGGTTATAACATTTTGATCGGATCAAATGGTGAATTTAACAATTAACAGCACTAACTTTTCTTTGCAGGATGATTTTGAATGCTTAACTTTTATGTAGTTACCCACTGCTAGTCTAATCAGGATTGACAGCCTGAAGTTGGAGTGTGGATGTGCAAGAAATAAAGGCATATTTTCCTACTCTGTTCTTCAGTATCTCCTCTTTTCCTTGCCGAAAATTTTTTGCCACAACTCTCAGGAGAACAGTTAATATTTTGCTTCTGATATGAAAGGAGAATCATTTAAGACTCAACTGTCAATCATGCTTTTCTGATGTGCTGAGAAATAAGGTACTAGTTAGTTTCACAGAGGCAGTTTTAGAGGAACGATGCAGCATCATTGGCGGATCTCTGTGAGAATGTGCTGCATTTCCTCTGTTATTTTGAAAGTGAACCAATTCTATAATGGTGCTTGTCCCCAAACCCAACGTTATGTTGTCTAAACTGAGTGTAAAGTTAATACATAATTGGAAATCCTGTTATAGATCAGCTCCAGTCAAGAAATAGTCCTTTTCCTTTGCCTTTGCCCTATGAAGTACTGACTAGTACTTGTTCCTTTTGTCACTGAACTTTCAGCTTTTAGTATATGGAGTATGTAGTACAGTCATCATGTTTCCGAATTCCTGAAGATGAATGTGAAAATAGATGGATTCTATCATTTTCTCTGGTTGAACTATTGCATTCTGCAACATAAAAAATTAATTTAGTTGACTACAAATTATTTTAACAGAATCTTATACCACTAATACAGCAAAGTTTCACTTTTACTATATTTTATTTCATCAAAATATATGTAAGTGCTTTACTGTGTCAAAGTATCAACACTGGCTTTATTTTTTTAAATTGAATTGTGCCTTATTGTTACAGAGGCAGGAAATTGAATTATAATAGAGGTGCTCATATGTCAGAGTAAGAACACTAACCTTGTATAATTTTCACCAAATGCTGTTAATGACTTCCTGTCATCCTTTTAGAAACATACAGATGCATCTGCTGGTGTACCCCAAGCAACAACGCATTCTAGAAGCTGAAGCAGCTCTTACACCATGCAAATATTCTCCTATACTTTAACATTAGTCCAAACAGAAGGGCTTTAATGTAATAAAAGACATTAGGGCTGTCATTTCCTTGCTTTTATCAATAACACAGCCAGCAAACCTCTTAATTCACATAAAATTTTCAACTTTACCAGGTCTCCAGCAGTAACTACTGCAACTCTAAATATGAAGGTTGTTACAAAATAGATAACTTAAAAATATTGTTAAACGGTAAAAGATACTAACTTTGAATGGTGTGGAGAAAATATCTCTATAAATTAAAATTCACATTGCAATCACAGTAAAAATGTGCAATTCGCTCATAAAAGATGAAATTAAATGTGAATTCCAAGATCATTTTTGCTGTTGGTTGTTTTTGAAGGGAGATTTTGATTGACATCTCCCCTTGCTCATCCAGTCTGTATTTATCATAGATAGCAAAGGAATGAATTCCTGAGAAGTGGAAAATTGTAACAGTAAATAACAAAACCCTTCCCTGAGTTAAGTGATCTGATATGACACCTAACAAAGCTGGAGCTTTGGATCTAAGTCCCTCTGACTGTTGTTGCTTTTGCCATGTGGTCATGGTTTATGGGGAGATCTTCTATTCCATTGAAGTTACAAGCACCATGGTGCTGGATAGTACTTTTTGTTTCTACTTGGCCCTTGGTGCAGCCTCTCACCTGGGAGTTTGGTCTTCAGCAGTTCAGAGTGTTTGAGTGCAGTGCAGGAGCTGCCTCAGCACTGATAGAATGAGTTTGACAGCTGCTGAAGACTGCCGCAGGCCCACTAACAGTCCATGGTCACTATTATTCATGCCCTTCAGTCTTTTGAACATAATACTCATTCAACAATGAGATCTCTCTGCAGTTTTGGCTTGAAAACCTGGGTCAGGACTGAAACGGTGATAATTATTTTCCTCCCCAAAGATGCTGCTTGACCTACTGAATTCTCCAGAAGATTATTGGTTGCCCTGCAGACTCCACGAGAAGTCTATCAGAGCAGTGGAGATAGTTGGCAGTCCACTGAGGGGCTCCGATGACAAACTAATAAACCAAGCAGGAGTCATAGACCAGACAGTGAGCTCCCTGTAATTGAGAAATGTCATCAGCAGGGACGGCGAGGTCTTGACTCTGCATACTTCCAATGATAGGGGAGGGCAAGGGCAAGTGCAAGGTATAGGTGTGGCATGGAACTATGAGGATGAAAGACAGTTATCAAAGACGGTGGAGTTGGGGTCCTAGGACGCCTGGACGAAATGGGATCTTCCCAAGCACAGGATTACTTGGGCAGAGCTTTGGAGACTGGAGCCCTTCCACATTCCTAACTACTTGTGGTCCATGTATGATGCTCTCCCTACACCATCCCAGCTGCACGCATGGGGGCTGAGAGAATACCCTAGCTGCAAACTTTGTGGTCAGTGGGGTTCACTGGTATACACATGGTCAGGATGTAAAACAGCCTTAACACAAGGAAGGTATAGGTGGCGCTCTGTGAAGGCCCCGCTGTCCGTTGCTGCCACACTGCAGCAGGAGAGGTGTAAAAAGAGACCAGCTGGCAGAGGGGCAAACAGGGCAGTTATTTTCATCAAAGAGAAGGCCATGCTAGTCCTATCAAAGAGGCCTAAATCCAATCTGATGCAAACTGTTAAGTCATGGGAGATGAGGAAGCTGCAGTTCCCGGAGGTGGTGAAAGCCACACTTTGACCAGGCATCATACTGTGGTCTACCAAGGACAAGGAAATCATCCTGGTGGAGCTCACAGTACCATGGGAGGAAGGATGTGAGGAGGCTTAGGAGAGGAAGGCAATGAAGTACCAGGCCTTATCCCAGGTGTGCAGGAACAAAGGATGGCAGTCGTGGCTAGTCCCCTTAGAGATTGGCTGTAGAGGGTTCCCGGCAAGGTCAGCATGGAGGTTGAGTCTGAGCTGGGCCTTGATGAAAGGAGCAAGAACCAAGCAGCTGGCAGGATGGGGGAGGAAGCAGAAAGAGCCTCTTGCTGGATACGGAGCAGGTGAGAGGAGTTGAGGTGGAAGTCAGGAGCAGATGGGCCGTGACTAGGCCACCACTGCTGACCCGCCAACTGGAGAGTGTAGTGGTTAAGGGTTGAAACACCATGAAGGTTGGGCACCACCTGACGACATCTACCCCTGGCCAAAGGCTATGGTTACCTCATCAGGTAACTGAAGAGAGCACCCCGGTGTATGATGCAAGCCTGTCACAATATTATTTTCTTTATTCATCGGCATGGTGTATGTGGTACAATTTTTCATGAATCTGTGCTGCACTTCTTTCAAATCAAGGGCAGTGTTATAGAGGACACAGATAATTTTGGGGAACTCAAATAACTGGAAATATTTTCAGCTGTGGTGTGAAGGAAGACAAAAGCATCAGAATATAGGAGCCAGAATAGGACATTTGGGCTGAATTCTGTCCTGCCATTCACAATAGTCAAGGCAGATCTGCCCCAGGTCTCATCTCCAATTCCCATACCTCTTAATTATCAATCAATCTATCTAAATCCCCTTTAAATGTCTCATTTGATATATTTTCTACAGCCATATGGGAAAGAGAATTCCAGAGACTGGCTACCCTCTGCAAGTTGTTCCAATGTACCTCAGGTTTAAGTAACCAGTCCCTAATCTTGCAAATGTAACCCCTCATTCATGATTCTCCCACTAGTCAAAGCATCTTCACATCTTCCCCGCTCACTTTATATTTTCTTTTAATGGAGTCTTAGGGTTGTGCAGCACTGAAATAGGCCCTTCAATCCAAGTCGTCCATGCAAACCACATTGCCTATCTCCACTCGTCCCGTTTGTTCACACTAAACCCATGTCTCTCTCCTTCTTTCCTGTCCAAATGCCTTTCATGTGCTGTAATGTATCTGCTGTCACAATTTCCTCTGGAAGCCTATACCATGAAACCACTATCCTGATGTGTAAAAACCTGCCCCTCAGATTTTCCTAAATTTCTCCCTTCTTATCTTAATCTATGTCCTCCACTTTTCTTATTTCCCTCCCTCAGGAAAATGGTTCTAAATACCGAGCCTATGAATACCCCTCATAAACGTGTGCAAGGTCATCCTTCAATTTCCAACGTACTAGTGAAAACAACCCATCCTATCCTTCTCTCTTTCTAACTACAGCCCTCCATTCCAGGCAACATCCTGATGAATCTCTTCTGCACTCATTTTAATGCTACCACGTCTTTCCTGTATAGTGATCAGAACTGTACAATGTATTATACAGTTGACCAATATATTGTACAGTTGCATCATGTTATAGCAATTGTTGTACTCGATCTCAACCTATGAAAGCAAACATGCTGAATGCGTTCTTCACTATCCTATAGTGAGGTGACCAGAACTGGACACAGTACTCCAAGTGTGGCCTAACCAGAGCTTTATAGAGCTGCATCATTACCCCGCAACTCTTAAACTCTGTCCCTCGACTTATGAAAGCTAACACCCCATAAGCTTTCTTAACAACCCTATCTACCTGTGAGGCAACTTTCAGAGATCTGTGGACATGTACCCCTAGATCCCTCTGCTCCTCCACCTTGATTTTTGAGAGATATTAAGACCCTGGTTAAGAAAAAGGAGGGGGTGTATAGCAGGTGTAGAGAGATAGGAACAAATGGGTACTTGAGTATAAGAAATGCAAGTGAATACATAAGGAAATCAGGAGGGCTAAAAGAAGGCATGAGGTTGCTTGAGCAGACAGGGTGAAAGAGAGTCATAATGGTTTCTACAGGTATATTGAGAACAAAAGGGTAGCAAAGAGCAACATTGGTCCTGTGGAATATTAGAGTGATAATCTATGCATGGAGCCAAAAGAGATGGCAGAGAAATGGATTTTGTTTACATCTGTATGTACTCAAGAAACGGACAGTCTACAGATGTGAGGCAAAGCAACAGAAGGGTCATAGACACTATACATATTACAGAGGAGGAGATGTTAGCTATCTTGAGGTAAATTGAGATAAATCCCCAGATCCTGACAAGGTGTCCCCTGAGACCCTATGGGAGGCTAGTGCAGAAACACCCTTAGTGATGTGCTGGAGGATTGGAGGATAGCTAATGTTGTTCCATTATTTAAGAAAGGCTCTAAGAATAAGCCAGGAAATTATAGGCCTGTGAGCCTGACATCAGTAGTAGGAAAATTATTGGAAGGTGTTCTAAGGGACCTGGATATATAAGTATTTGGATAGACAGGGACCGATAAGGGATAGTCAGCATGGTTTTGTGCGTAGTAGGTCATGTCTAACTAGAATTTTTCAAATCAGTTACCAGGAAAGTTGATGAAGGCAGTGGGTGCTGTCTGCATGGACTTTAGCAAGGTCTTTGAAAAGGTCCCACATGGGAGGTTGGTCAAGAATATTCAGTCGCTTGGTGTTCAAGATGAGGACATTGGCTTCACAGGGGAAGCCAGAGAGTTGTAGTTGTTGGTTGGTGCTCCTACTGGAGGTCTGTGACTTGTTGGTGGGCTGCAGTGATTGGTGCTGGGTACATTGTTGTTTGTCATCTATATCAACAATCTGTTAAACTGGATCAGCAAATTAGGGGATGGCGCCAGGACTGCTGGTGTAGTGGACAGCGAGGAAGACTATCAATCTTGCAGCAGGATCCAAGTGGCTGGGCGAATGGGCTGAAAATAGCAGATACAATTTAATGCAGACAAGTGTGAGGTGTGACACTTTGGGAGGACGGTACAGTGTAGGTCTTACACAGTAAGCTGTAGGGCACTGAGGAGTGTGGTTGATCAGAAGGACCTGGAAATACAGATCCATAATTCCTTGACTGTGACGTCACAGGTGGATAGGGTCATAAAGAAAGCCTTTGGCACATTGCCCTTCATCGTGTTCTCTCTTGGGCTGTCATGTTCTATGACTATGCCTTATCGTTTTTGAGCTTTTTCATGAGGGACTGTGTCCAAATCAGAATTAGGTTGATTATCACTGACATACAGTATGTCATGAAATTTGTTAGTTTGCAACAGCAATGCTGTGTAATACACAAAAAAAGTTGTTATAAGTACAAAAATAAATAGTGTAAAAGGGGAATATCAAATGGACCTCCTAGAAATCTGATGGCTAAGGGGAAAAAGCTGTTCCTAAACAGTTGAATGTGGGTTTTCAGGCTCTGGTACCTCTTCCCTGATGGTAGAAATGTGAAGAGGACATGTCCCAGATGGTGAGGATCATTAATGATGGATGTTGTCTTCTTGAGGCACTGACTCTTGAGGATTATCTTGATGGCGGGGAGGATTGTGTCTGTGATAGAACTGGTGTTCTACAAACCTCGGTAGCCCCTTGTGATCCAGTGTACTGGAGGTTCCATACCAGGCTGTGATGCAAGCAGTCTTAATGCTCTCCACCAGAAATATGCAAGACTCTTTGGTGGCAAATGGGCCAGGGCATTTGCTGAAATTAGATCAAAATTATTTACGAGCTTGTCTATTATAATTAACTCTATACCTCAGAATTTCCATGATTGCTCATATCCTGTAATTTAATTAATCTGTGCAGAAATTGTTTAACACCACTTAAAATGCCATCTTTTTCAATTTTATCTTGACTCTTCCTGACTGATTAAATTCTAAATAAATCTTTTCAGGTTAATTATCTTGGTTTTTTCATCTCTTTGGTTTACACAGTATTTAGAAAGATCTCCCCCCCCCCCATTCTCTAATTTCTAAATGTTTATGCTGAAGAATGTTTTATTGAGAAGTGATAATGTGTGTCCCAACTAACTTTCCAAAGGGAAATAGGAAACAAGCATTGAAAAGCGATTTAATAGGAAGGCCTTTCAAGTTTTGAGATGCAATGAAAGGTGAGACTGAATTTGAATTTTTAGCAGTTTCCAGGGAAGAGCACTGGGGCAACCAAAAGACCTGCACTACTATTGGGTGGTGCAAGCTGGATGCAAAAATTAAAGCAGCTGTCAAGGGAACAGAGGACCAGGAATGAGTGAGAAATATGCTGTCTTGCCTTGGACTGTGGGGGCAGGGGTCAGGGGTGCAAGTGGAACATGAGAAGTAAGGAGTGAAAAAAAATGCAGATGCTGGATATCAGAAATTGTGTGGCAATGATCACACTTGCCACTTGCAGTGAGATACCTGTCAACACACACAAAATGCTGGAGAAACTCTGCAGGCCAGGCAGCATCTATGGAAGAGAGTCCTGCTGAGATGTCTCGACCAAAATGTCGACTGTATTGGTTTCCACAGATACCGCCTGACCTGCAGTGTTCCTCCAGCATTTTGTCTGTGTTGTTTGAGTTTCTAGCATTTGCAGATTTTCCCTTGTTTGTAAGATACCTGTGGTGTGTTTTCAACATTTTCTGTTTCACCTTTTCAGCATCTGCAGTTTTCTTTGCTTGTCACATTCTGGCCAGTCTGAAGTAACTTAATTTTCTCTCTTCACAGTTGTGGCCTGATTTGCTGTGTCTTTCCAGCATTCTATGTTATTGCTGATTTCCATTAAATATTATATTCTGCATCACAATTCCAGCAGGATTTTCTTCTCTCCTTGGTTCTCTCACTATTTATATATTCTCCAGACAGATCGGTGGTATTAACAAATCTTCAGTATCCTCTAGTCAAAACCTAGCTGGGCTATTTGACACCTTTTGGTCTCCACCCTATCTCCTCCTCTCCTCTGTAAGTTTTCCCTGTTCTGAAGAAATTGTCAACCTGAATTTTTAAATTTGTTTTTCGCTCTCTCTACATAATTGTCTTGCTTGTTGTCCATTTCCAGCATTTTAAATATGGGGTGAAAAGTGTGTTCCTGTTGGGAAGAATATGGGAATTACTTCACTAGGGAAAGGAGAGATGGAAAATAAGCAGAGGGGTGATGAGAAATCTAAATTAGAGCTTTTATTATTGCATGAAAGAAAAAAAAGACAGGATAAATATCGCCCCCTCATAGACAGAAAAAGGAAAAGGAGGAAATGACAGGAATTAATTACTTTGTGCCTGTCTTCACAGATGAAAATCTGCAAAGCCAGTTGGATATATTAGAAAATCAAAGGTCTCATGATAATGAGGAATTGAAGAACTAACAATTATTCAAAAAACTAGTGCTAGGAAAGCAGACAAATCCCAAGTCTGGATGATTTCCGTCTCTGAATTTCGAAGTAGGTAATGTTAGAGATACTGGATGCATTGGTTGTAATTTCCAGGATTTTTCAGATTCTGGAATTAGTCCTGTAGATAGGAAGTTAGCAATTTTGAGGAGAGAACGGGAAAAGGGGTATCTACTGACCTGTTAGCCTAACATCGTTGGTAAGGGAACTGCTGAAATCTAATATGAAAGATGTAACAACAGAACACCTTATAAAGAGTAATGTGACTGAGAAGAATTTGCATGGATTCACGTTGTGTTTGACTCATATTTGACATCTTTGAAGGTATAACTAGTAGAATATGAAACGTGGAACAAATGGATGTGGTATGTTAGACAGCTTTTGCCAAAGTTCAACACAGGAAGTTGCTCAACGAGAAATCGTATGTGAGAGGAAGAGCAGCGAAGACGTGGATAGCTGACTAACATGGGTGGAGAATTGATTACCAGACAGAAAACAATTCATAGGAATTTTTTTGTCTTCAGATTGGCAAGTAGTGGCTGGCGGGGTAACACATTGTTCATGGATCTAGCAATTCATGATCTCTGTCCACAATTTTCCTGAGGAGACCAAATGTCATATTTCCAGCTCCACGTACATTGTTGAATATGCAGGCTCACTGAATTAAATCATGTCTTTAGACCGTCTCTGCGAACTGTGAATTAGTCTGGTTGCTTTCCTTTCCTTTATTGACTGCAATAACATCAAAATGACCAAGAAACGTAGGTTGTGTCGACTCACTCTAATTTTACCTGGTATCTAATGGTTGGTAGAATATCGGCAGTGTTCTAGGAGCCGAAATTGAAGCCAATTAAATAGAAAATGAGTAATACTATTATGTAACCATTTTTGTTATTGAATAATTTTGAGTTCTTTGATCCTTTCCTTTGTTGTGACATTAATTCATAGACTGTCATTTATGCATTGATAATATGAAGTTGTGAAAAATGTGTGCTCTGTTAAGTGCAAAGGAAACTCTCTCAGGATTAGTCATGTAAGTGCTGACACCTGCAATCGTTCTTTCAAAATAAGTCAATGCTAGTAATCCTAAACTATTCCATTCAGTGCTGGGGAAGTATTGCCAGTACTAACTTTTGGGCTGCAAACTTTGAAATATAACACAGTGTCTTCATATTTTATCGGGTTTCAGTCAAGTTTTGTTCAAAATTTTGTAATATTTCCTGTAATAATATTAATAATAAATGCTTTAAACAGAGCCTTGCACTGACAATAATATACCATTAGGGTTTTAAGCAGTTGGTAGAAGTGGTATGTATGCTTTATTCCTCCCTGTATTTGGAAAGTATTGTTAAGTGAGTTCTTAATTATGCCATATATCCTATATTTGTTATGTCACTGAGCAAATTCTGGCAATTACAAACTAACTGATAAAATCTAGAATTTTACTTTTGTCATCTTGATTTTGTTTAATTTCATTCCCTTGTTCTTTGCTTTAAAAAAAAAGTTGGCTCCTGTAATGCTGGTCAGGATCAGTGCTGAAAGAGGACAAAGTCTCAGCTTGCATTGTATGGTGTCTAAAGTTACGGTGAAGGCAGAAAATAGCTAGTTATCCACAGCTCAGTGTATTGTTAGGAGTTCATGCTATCAGTTTGACATTTAGAACAGGACTTGGTGTCTTCATGAATTCCTCTTCGTATTACCAGTGGCTGTTGATCTGCCAGTCTCTAGGCACAGACCGTTTCACAAACCATAACATTTTTGTGAGTGATTGATTTGTATTATGTGTCTCAGCCATCAGAAGAATCTTGGGATGTAGCTTGTATGAACTGTAACACAATCCTTTACGAGGAGTTTGGTTACATTTCTTCATAGACCTGTTGGCGATACTCAATCTGTTCGGATTTGGGAATGGAGCTTATCTGATACTTTCCAAAAAAACCTTCATTTTCTCTATTCCCATGTTAAATAACACAACACATCTGGTAACACTGTAGGAGCATTGTCCTTGGGTTACTGCAGCAGCTCATATTGCTACAATATTTCCTCAAGGATCTAGTTACTCAAAGGGCAACATGACTGATTAAGAACCATGTTTACTCTGGACTCCAAACTTAAACCTTCTGGATTCAAGACAGAAAGAGAGTTTTTTAAAAAAAATATAACAGTGCAGAATTGCTAAGAATGGTGTTGGTTGATGTGAATTTGTTGCATAATTAATATTTCTGCTTTCAATTATAACACTTGCAGTGCATGATACATTTTATTACTGGATAGGCGATGTTTCTGGTAGAGGACGTGTGGCATTATTTGCAGAAATACAGGAACTTTTTTTATATGTAAGAGGACAAATGAGCTAAAGTTTTTTTCATATACTGTCACATGAGTGCTCACACCAAATTGCTTTCCTGATGAAAATCCACTAGGTGAGTCAAACGGCGAAATATGTAAATGTAAACACAATTAGTTCAAAATTCTAATTGATTCAGGATTGAAATGACCCAAATTAAACTGCTTAAAATCTATATTAACAAAGATAGTTGAAGTCATTTTTTCATGTTTATTCAACTGACAATATTTTCTTAAGATATGTGGTATTAATTCAATCAGTACGCACGCTTCTACATCCCAGTTTCAGTCGTACACTGATGAAATTAAGGAAGGAATAAAATTGATCATATCACTCAGCAATTTTAACTAATAATTTCAGTCCGTCTAAAGTGCTATTATCAAATTTTCATTGAAATAGCAATTGTTAATCTTTCAAACAATGTGGCTTAGGAAACTTAACTACCACTCTTTTTGAATGGAAACAGTGTAAGAAATGATTGCTGGTATAAGTGGTGTTAGTCCAGTGGATTTTGCTGTCATGTACAAATAAATGACTCTATATAGAATTTCAGTGGGTGAAAGAGACAGTCTTTCTAATCCTGAATGGTATCCTTATTTCTTTCTGCAGGTTGTGGAGCTTGTATCAAGTGCAATCGGAGACTTAGTTCAAGGTGTATATTACGAAAACTCTGGAATTGATGAGGTAATATTTTTAGTATTTCTTTTGCAAAGCCATGAACTATTTGAGGAATGCTGTGTATGGGTAGGATATTCAAACTAAATGTTCACATGTTATGTGAACAAAGAGTAAAAGACAGAAAATATATTAATTAAAAAGCAAAGGACTACTGATACTGGAAATCTAAAATAAAATAAATTGTTGGAAATACTCAGCAGATTAGGCAATGTTTGTAGAGATAGAAACAGTTAATTTTCCAGTCAATGACCTTTCATCAGACCAAGCATATTTTTAAATTGTAAAGATAGTGGACAAGTGGAGAGAACAATAGGAATGAAAATCAGAAAATTATGCTGGAAGTCTGAAAACTAAGCTAGAAATACCGGAAACATTCAACAGGTCAGGCAGCATCTGTGGAAGCAGAGAGTTAAATTTCAGGTCCACGATCTTTATATAATATTTTGATAAAGAAACCTAAAACTTTAACTCTGTTTCTCTTTCTATAGATGTTGCCTGGCCAACATTTCTGTTTTTATTTCAGAATAATAGGAATGTCTGAGGTAGGGTGAAATGGCAAGAGATGCCTGTTTAGGGAAGGTGTTGAAGGTTTGTTGATTGCAGTTGATAGATCTGGAAGCAATGCAAATAGAAAGGGTTGAGTGAAGACAAAAGAGAGAAAACTTGCTGAAATAGAAGGGAATGCTCAAAATAATCAGCAGAACAGACACCATCTCTGAAGAGGGAAAACTGGAGCTGATGGTACAGGTTTATGACCTTTAATTAGAACTGTCCATCATTTTAATAGACCTAGCAATAAGATATTACTATGTGATCAGAGTAAAATCAATGTAAATGGTGGAAGTATATTTAGGGGTATAACATTTAAGAAGGTTCTTTTTGGAATATCACCCCTGTTATGCTTGTTGGGACAAAATATGGTGAGAAGAGTCAGTGCAATGTAAGCTGGAAAGATCATTATCATTTTTAGGTCAGTGCAGGTATATTAATTTGTGGGGAAAAATTGCATTTTTAGGATGCTGGTGTGAGAAAAGACAATAACATACTGGTACAGCTGGAAGTGTTGATCTGACAGTGGCCTTAAGAATGGTACATTTGCTCTCATCTACTATGCCTGACCTTGGAGCAATTATTAACAACACTGAAAGACAAAGATGGGCATGTAGCATCTTCTCATGCTGATGCTCTCCCCTTTCTCCTAGATATAGTTGTTGAGCTTCAACTAATCATTCCCACTTTTGCTGTACTAAGCGCTGCCAGGGTGACAGGAATCTAACGAGATCTTTCTCATAATTCCTACATTTCTGTGTTTAACCACATGGTCTGTTGGATGAGTAGGGGAAGAGAGAAGAAATATTTGGAACAACATGTGCATCCCGAGTATACAAACAAGAAGGATACATTTGCAATGAATAGTATCAACAGAAATCCTTGTTTTCCCACTGCATCTTTCACCTTGAATATCACAATCAAGGTTTTCTAGTTCTATTTGAGTATCTGTGCTGTGTTGCCCCAAAATTACACCAAAATCTCCCGGCTTTTGAGCACTAGTGTGAAAATTTCTCCATACTTCCCATCTTTATAATGTCTGTAAGTAGGATAAATAATTTTCCAATTAAATTCAGTTATGCCATAGCCCAGCTACATACTTAGGATCAAATGACCCAGATTTATGGGATGTCAGAATTCATGCAGCCAATTGCCAGAGAATGTTTTTATCTTATTAATTTGGTCTGTTTTCAAATCAGAGTAGGGGTGATGGAAATAAATAACTTGCTTATGCAGTGTATATTCCTTGACTTGTATTTCACATCATTGTGCCAATTGAGAATTTAGTTTATAATTTATGGATGACTCCAATAAATTATAATGTATGGAAAAACAAAAATAAAAGATAGAATCAGGCTGATGTAGTTATATTACAATGTATACAAGTTCATCGGAAAGCTGATCTTGCAGCCTTGGGTGTAGAGGTTTGTAATTTTTAATTTGGTTGTTATTAACCCATAAACTAATCAAAACTGAGAAGTCTAGCCACAGAGAAAGCAAAATATTGTATATGCATAATCAAATTAAATATTGCCTATGCTGAGAAAGGAACAATATATTTCCCACACCCTTGTGTTTCTCTGGACTTTTGCACTGGTCAATTCCCACATGGTTTCACCTGCCCATTGTTGACATACCTATCCACTTGGATTTCTTCTCTCTTGGTTTAACTTTCCTATCCCGTCCCCTACCAAGATCTATCTGCCCACCATCTGGTTTCGCCTCACCTACCAGCCTCTGTCTCAACCTTCCCCCATTCCCTCCCCAGCCTAACTCCATCTGCCTGCATCCTGGTTCTACCTATGCTCTGCCTAACATCTCTGTTTCACATCTATACATTGGCTATCTATAGGCCACGCTGCCTGTCCTGATACAGGGTCTCAACCTGAATCACTTATTATTCCTTTGGCTCAATAGATGCTGCCTTAACCACTGAGTTCTTTCTTCAGCGTTTCACTCCAGATTCCAGCACCTCCAATCCCATTGTCTGCAAAATATTTTGTACTGTATTTTAAAAGTGAGAACAATACCAATGGACTAATATATCAAGGAGCGTGTGCGTCAAAGGTGAAAAAAATAGTTGTAAAGCTTTGGTCAATCTTCAGAGTCCTTCATTCAGGTTAATGCCTCAGACCTTAGAAAAAGCACAGACTCACATGATAGGCTTAAGAGGTTAAACAATTTAGGGAACACACACAAAATGCTGGTGGAACGCAGCAGGCCAGGCAGCATCTATAGGAAGAGGTACAGTTGACGAAGGGTCTTGGCCCGAAACGTCGACTGTACCTCTTCCTATAGATGCTGCCTAGCCTGCTACGCTCCACCAGCATTTTGTGTGTGTTGTCTGAATTTCCAGCATCTGCAGATTTCCTCGTGTTTGAGTAAACAACTTAGGGGTTGATTTTACCCTTTGATACAAGCTGTGAGGTAATTCAATCAATTAGGCTGCAACATCAGGAATCTTCACCAATAGATTACTTTGTTGCTCCACCACACCCAGTCTCTAGCCTTTATCTTAGCTGTGCCTGGGGTCTTTGGCTTGTATATTAATTTCTTCCGGGATCTTTGGCCTCCCTCTTAATCAATCCTCGTCTTATGCCTACATTGGAGCAATGAACTACAGTGGAAAAGGGATGTGTCATGCAAAAAATATTGGTTACCAAGATAAGTATAATATAATGGTTTGACAAGTCCTTGGAAAAAAAGGTGTTGATAGAGTTGAAGTTGTACTCACCTTCCCACAGATCTTGGCAAATTATCAAAGTTCAAAGTAACTTTATTATCCAAGTACATATATGTCACCACATACAACCCTGAGAGTCATTTTCTTGTGGCCATACTCAATAAATCCATAATAGAATCAATGAAAGACTACACCAACTTAGGCGTTCAGTGTGTAAAAGACGAACTGTAAATACAAAAAGAAAAAAGTAATAATAAATAAACAAAAAATATCAAGAACATGAGATGAAGAGTCCTTGAAAGTAAGTCCATAGGTTGTGGGAACATTTCAAAGACTGGGCAAGTAAAGTTGAACCCTTTGGTTCAAGGTGGTTGAGGGGTAATAACTGTTCCTGAACCTAGTGGTGTGAGACCTGAGGCTCCTGTGCTTTCTTCCTGATGGCAGCAGTGAAAAGAGAGCATTATCCAGGTGGTGGGATCCCTGATGATGGATGCTGCTTTCCTGCGACAGTATTTCATGTTGATGTGCTCAATGGTGGGGCAGGCTTTACCTGTGATGAACTATTGAACACAACAATTAAAACTAAATATGACATTTAAATCTTTGTGAGCAAACAGCCCATCATTTGTTCATTTGTTCCTCAAGACACTGAGTGAACCTGTATAATTCATGGTCTTGCATCTATCTGATTTGAAAGACGTTCAGTGCTGTACTTGCTGTTCAAATCTTCTCAAAAGACTTTGCTGAATTTCCAGTAGAAAGTGTTAGCCAGATTTAATGCTACATAGCTACTACCTAACCACCTGAATGTTTGCAGAATTAGTTCAATGATTCTGCTCCACCATTCCATCCTGGCTAATTTATTACTCTTCTCAACCCCCATTCTCCTGCCGTCTCCTCGTAACCTTTGACATCCTGATGGATCAAGAACCTATCAACCTCCGCTTTAAATATACTCAATAACTTGGCATCCGCAGCCATCTGTGGAAACAAATTCCACAGAATCACCAAGCTCTCCTATAGAAAATCCTCCTATCTCCGTTCTAAATGGATGTCCGTCTATTCTGAGGCTGTGCCCTCTGGTCCTCGACTCTCCCACTGTAGGAGACATCCTCTCCACATCAACTCTATATAGGCCTGTTAATATTCTATAGGTTTCAATGAGATTACCCCTAACCCCCTCCCCCACCCATTCTTCTAAACTCTAGCGAGTACAGGAGCAGAGTTATCGAATACTCTGCATAGATGAACCCTTGTACTCCTGGAATCATTCTCATGAACGTCCTCTGGATCCTTTCTGATGCCAGTGCATCTTTTCTTAGATAAGGGACCCAAAACTGCTCACAATACTCCGTGTGGTTTGACCAATGTCTTATTACATCTTTCATTTATATTCTAGCCCACTCAAAAGGAATGCTAACATTGCATTTGCCTTCTTTACCATCGAACACAACCTGCAAGTTAACCTTTCGGAAATCCTACACAATGACTCCAAAGACCTTTTGCACCTCTGAGTTTGAATTTTCTCCCTGATTGGAAAATAGTTTATGGCTTTATTTGGGCTACCAAAGTGCCTGGCCATGCAGTTCCCTGCACTATAGTACATCTGCCACTTCTTTGTCCATTCTTCCAATCTATCCAAGTTCTTCTGTTGACTGCCTGCTTTCTCAGCAGTACCTTGCCCCTCTACCACTATTCATATCATCTACAAATCTGGCCACAAGCTATCAATTCTATCATCCAAATCATTGGCATATAATGCAAAAAGATCAAGTCCCTATACCGACCCTTACGGAACACCACTAGTCACTGTAAGCCAACCAGAAAAGGCCCATTGTATTCCTACTCTTTACTTCCTGTCAATCAGCCAATCTTCCGTCCATGATGGTATCTTTCCTGCAATACCAAGGGCTCTTCTCTTGTTAAGCAGCCTCATGGGCTCACGTCAAAGGCGTTCTGAAAATTCAAGTACACAACATCCACTGACTCTCCTTTATCTATCCTGCCTATTATTTCCTCAAAGAATCTCAATAGATTTGTCCGGCTAGATTTTCCCTTAAGGAAACCATGCTGACTTCATCCTTAATAACGGACTCCAACAACTTCCCAACCATTGAAGTTAGGATAACTAGCCTATAATTTCCTTTCTCCTGTCTCCCTCCCTTCCTAAAGACTGGAGTGCCATTTAAATTTTACAGTCCTCCAGAACAATTCCAGAATCTAGTGATTGTTCAAAGACTATTACTAATGACTCTGCAATCTCTTCAGCTACCTCTATCAGAACCCTGGGGTGAAATCCATCTGGTCCAGGTGACCTATCTGTAATACCTTCAGAACATTTTAGTTTCCTAAGCACCTTCTCCTTAATAGCAACTGTATTCACTTCTGCCCCCAAACACACTCAAATTTCTGGCATTCTGCTAATGTCTTCCACAGTGAAGACTGACGCAAAATACTTATTAAGTTCAACTGCCATTTATTTGTACTTCATTACTACCTCTCCTGCATCATTTTCCAGCAGTCCAATATCCACTTTATCTTTTAATCTTTATATATCTTAAAATCATTTTGGTATCCTCTTGTAGATTATTGGCTAGCTTACTTTCATATTACATCTTTTCTCTCTATGGCTTTTTAGTTACCTTCTGTTGGTTTTTAAAAGCTTCCCAATAATATTTGCTATATTATATGCCCTCTCTTTTCCTTTTATGCTATTTTTGATTTCCTTGTCAGCCATAGTTGCCTCATCCTCACTTTAGAATACGTCTTCATCTTTGTGATGTCCTGCGCCTTCCAAATTACCCCCAGAAACTTCAGCCATTGCTGATCTGCCATCATCCCTGCTCGTGTCCCCTTCCAATCAACTTGGGCCAGTTCATTTTATCTTCTCCTTTTCAAACTGCAGTGTAAATTCTATCATGATATGATTGCTGCTTCTTAAAGCCTCCTTTATCTTTAGCTCCCTAATCAAATCCAGTTCATTTCATACACCCAATCCAGAATTACTTTTCCTCTCGTGGGCTCAAACACAAGCTATCTCAAAGATCTGCAAATTCTTTCTCTTGTGATTCAGTACCAATGTGATTTTCCCAGTCTACCTGCATATTGAAATCTTCCATGACTATTGTAACAATGTCCTTTTTCCATGACTTTTCTGTTCCCCATTGTAATATATTTCCCACTTCCTGGCTACTATTCAGAGGCCCATATATAACTCCCATCAGAGTCTTCTTACCCCTGCAGTTTCTTAACTCTACTCACAAGGATTCTACATCTTCCGATCCTATGTCATCTCTTTCTAAGGATATGAATTCATTTTTAACCAACAGAGACCCCTCACCCCCTCTGCCTGTATCATTGAACGTTCAGCTCCCAACTATGATCTTTCAGCCACAACTCAGTGATGCCCACAACTTCATACCTGCCAATCTAAGACTGTACTGCAAGGTCATCTGCTTTACTCTGTATACCGTGTGCATTCAAAATAACACCTTCAGTCCTGTATTCATCACCTTTTTTGATTTTGTCTCCACGTTGCACCAACTCATCCAACTGACTGCTCTTTTGCCTTATCACCTGCCTGTCCTTCCTCGGTCTCAGTACACACTGCATCTACTTGTATACTGACTGCCCCATCGTTATTTTGATTCTGCATAGAAGTAAAGGTTGAACTTGCTTTCATCAATGCTTTTATGAAAATTGATCTGTCCATTTGCAAGTGAATCGCTGGCAATCATACTTATGCTAATTTCTTAGATGAAAGTAAGTGGCCCATCTGAAAGGAATTTCCTTACCTTGCTAGGCTGAGAAGGTGATTACTTAGATTGCAAATGAACCCTAATGTGGTCCCACTGCTAAAAACTTTTCAAACTGATGCTAGGGTTTGGATCTATTGTTCATTCCAGGCCACTTGTTCAATTATATGGTGATGTGCTGCAAGCTCTCTCTGAAAGGTCTTCCAGTGAGTAGCAGTTAATTGCTGCCGCAATAACTTGTAAGATTTTTTAAGTCCTTCAATACCTATCCACTGAGAAGAGTAGTAAAGGAGTAGTAATTAAGCTGGCCAGTAGTGAAGTGGCATCTGCATCAGACTTCAAGGCAAGTGGTTCGGGGTTTAAGTCCGGCTGGCTCCTTGCCCGCTTTCCATCTGTGCTGGGTTGAGCGTCAAGTTAGCAACTCGGCCTCATAAAAGCAGACAAAAAAAAGCTAAAGAAATGACGAGGTTGCTGCCCGATGTGCTGCAGGGCGTGGAAATGAACAACAATTACAGATGTTGTAGAATTTCCTATATATGAATCAATTCAATCAGCATTAATTGAAGCCTTTACCATGTGAACGCTACCAGAGAATGTAGATCTGTATGTAGGCTTTCCCTTTCATATTGAAGTAGTGCAGAAATTAGACTATTGGTTAACATTGAAAACAATGCTTGGAAAAATCATCATTGAATATAATCCTTCACATGGAGAATTTATGTGCTTGCACTTTAACTTGTAATAGTTAGCTTTAATATCATGTCACTAATGCCAGGCCCAGGCCACTAAATGCGAATTTTGCTCCAGAATATACAGCTGTAATTGTAGGATCATGTTCAACATTCTGAAAGTGATGATTGATGTATTCCCTCTTAGGAGATCCTAACTGAAGACATACCGATAACTAACTGGGAAAAACAAGTTTTTCTATCCCATGGAGCTTTGCTGGCAAAGTGTTGTCAAGGAGCAATGCAGCTCGCAAAGCATGACACTGAAATTCAAGAGATGGCATTTCAGTATGGCAAGCACATGTCTTTAGCCCACAAGGTAAGCAGCTTTTTACTGTGTAAAGTAACTAAATTAGTCAATTCTATTCACAAATATAGGAAATTCACAGCTACAACAGTCTCAAATGTGTATCATAGTTGAAGGTCTGGATGTCTAATTGTTTTAAGTGTAGATCTGATTTATTTTAATAATGTCTTAAGTCTGATCTATAAATGCATTGCCGCTGCTGTTTAAATTTCCACAAATGTTCAACTCTCCCAATAGAAAGCTAGGCAGCCAATAATACTTGGAGAGGGAATTGTATTCAAAAGATTAGTTAAAGTGCAAGGTTGACAGTAAAAGCAGAAGTAGATAAAATCTCTCTCTGTGTATCTATGACAGTTAATTGTTTTTAACATTCCTTTTCCCACACACCACTCCACCCTTCCTTGCCCCTGAGAATGAAAAAGCACGTGGTCATTTTAATTCACTATTCCTCTCCTTCTGTACAAAAAATAACCTCCTATTATTGGAGATCTAACTCTCAGATTAAAAAAAACAAAATAACCAGTTAATTTTATTTTGAATACAATTACTTTTGTGGGGTTATTATTGTTTGTGCAATCATCATAAATATTTAGTTTAACTTAAAATGACTAGGTATTTTTATATTGCTTTTCGTACCCCTTTCAATGCAGTTTGTGTTCATGCAGTGTTTTTGAAGTGTTGTACAGTATCTGTTGTAACATGGAAAGTGTCTGAACTAGTAGATTTTTCTGATGTTTGCACTGATATTGGTCCCAGGTTGACCCAATCAGGAGTAGGATTGCAACAGTCCTGTATTTCCTACTCCCTTCCTGTATTTTTCCTATCCTGTTTTTGAGAAATTTGATTCTGGCTAGGCAGAATTTAGTCTCCTGAAGAAGTAAGAGTTCTTGACAGATGATATGGTGAATTAACTTTGAGTCTCATTGCAGAGAAACCAGGAATCAAAGCTAATAAAACTAATCTAAAATAATGAGTAAAACTGCATGAAGCAGATTGTATTCAAAATTTGGGGCTTGCCCCCGATATTTTGCCATATTGCCGTTTTGGTCTTGTGTATTGTAACTGAAGAGCTTAATGATAAAGGTTAGTTCAGTTTATTTGTTATTCTGTTGCTCTGTCGCAACTGCAGGATAATTTTGCTGTAATTTAAGATAGCTGACTTTGGCATTTGCTTTTCAGTGTCAGTCCCTTACTTATAAGCAGCTTTTGAGGGAGCTGTGCCAAATAATGAGTCTTCAGGCAATCTCTCCTATTACCTGAATTTTTTCATTAATTTTATCTGTATCGACAAATACTGGTTAAACTTCCTTAATTAATACAAAAAAAACGGTTGATTTCCAATACCCTCTTTGCTTTTTTGTTTGCCTTGTAATGTCAGATTAACAATTCATTTCATCCCATTATTTTCAATGTAATTTATTTCAGCACATCTATTATATTCTTATACAACAACTCATGTTGTAATAGCTTCGCTTTTATTTATTTTGCAGTCTTTCTACTTGCCAAATGTTTCAAGGTAAACTAGAAATCAGGTTAAAGAATGAGAAATGTCCACTCTTTTCATTAACTGTATTGATGAACAAACCATTCCCATAATTACATAACTTCTTTTGTGATCTGTGTATTTACTGTCATAAATCTGCACAGCGTATATGTGCACGCTCTGCACCATATGAACTTGTGTTTCTCCCGTTATTGATACAACTTATTCCAATGCTTATATAAATGGGAATTCTATTTGTGTCTCCCTCAAAGGTTTTCAGGCAAGTTGCACAGAGTTTAAGAACAGTTTGCTGTTAATGCTGAGTAGCTGCTGAAAAGATGTGTACTGACTCCAGCAACACTTTTTCCAGACAGACTTTCTAAGTCGTACTTGTGATTAAACATAATGTAATGATAGGAATAGCACAGAAAATAGTGTTATTGTTTGTAATAGAAAAGCTCTATTTTAAAAACTTTCTGTTGACCATTGATTTAGATAATTGGGGTAAGAAGCAAGCGGTTAAACCAAGTCTAATACTGTTAACGTAATTAATTAACAACTGGCCACACAAATGCGATTTCCTTGTTTTGTTACATTTAGAAGAAAAATCATCTTGATTGTCAGCAAAATTAATTTGAGTGCTAACCATGCAACATTTAATTAACTGTATATTTCTTAATGCTGAGCTGACTGCAAACCATTGGAGAACTTTCAAATTAACATTGGTGATGTCAGGAACCACACAAGCTGATTCATTAAAATTTTTAATTGGATAACCAGTGATGGTCTAACATTAGAATGTTTGCTTTTACTAGAGGTATTAAAGAGGATCAGCAATGAGTAAACAATAGAATGGCTGTTCAGGGAAACATTGGTTATTTTCTTTAAGAACTCATTATGCCTTACTAATAATTGAATGGCTTTATTAACGGAACATTGAGCAAAAGGTTTATCTTATTAATCTCTCTGAAAATATATTTTATTTTTTGTTGCTTGTTAGCTAGAGATAATTGGCTTGAAAGAAATGGAACAAATCAACTAGTGATAGTTCATTCATGGTTTTTGTTGTTAAGAAAGAATATTTATTTTTCACAATGTAACTGGCCTTTGTCTTAGCCATTTTAAGGTGGTGTTCCCATCCAGAACAATAGTTTTTAAAAATTGTTCTTCCTCTTTGCTTCCCTTACTGATTTCTCATCTACCTAAAGACACTGAATGCAAGTTTGAGAAATTGGAAAGACTTTGCCCAAAATTCCACTCTGGTATAATTCCCTCTCCCACCTTGGTATTTTTATTGACATACTATGCGGAATAGGCCATTCTGGCTCTTTCAGCCATGCTGCCCAGAACTCCCTCAATTTAATCCTAGCCTAACCCTGAGACAATTTACAATGACCAATTAATCTACCAACCAGTATGACTTTTGAGCACGAGAGAAATGTGGAGCACCCGGAGGAAACTCACGTGGCCATGGAGAGAACGTACAAATACTTTACAGACATCAGCGGGAATTGAACCCAGGTCTCTGTTACGGTGAATTGTTGCGGTAACCACTACAATACCATGCCACTCTCATTTACTTACCTGCCTGTCACCTCTCTCACGTGCTCCTCCCCTTCCCTTTCTTCCATGGTCTTCTACCTTCTCCTATCAGATTCCCCCTTCTCCAGCCCTGTATCTCTATCACCAAGCAACTTCTCAGCTATCTACTTCACTCCTTCCCCCTCTCCTGGTTTTACCTATCACCTACTACCTTGTACTTCTTCCTCCCCTTCCCCACCTTTTTACTCTGACTTCTCATCTTTATTTCCAGTCCTAATGAAGAATCTCAGTCCAAAACATCAACTGTATACTCTTTTCCACAGATATTGCCTGGTCTGCTGAGTTCCTCCAGCATTTTATGTGTGTTGCTTTGATTTCCAGCCTCTCTTGCCTGTGTATTCAGTGTCATTCTTCGATCATTAAAAAATGTTACTCCGTTTCTTAAGCAAGCAAGTAAATGAGGTGCAACTTTGTTGAAAAACAATGAAATTACAAATATTTCAAATTAAGTGGATTTAGAATTTCAATGCATTAGATTGTTTTGCACTTTTTTTCATATCATTCCTTTAAGGATTGTAGAACTTTTCTAGGCTATCAGTGAGCATTCCTTAATATAATCATTTATTAGTAGTGAAAGCTGTGATCCTGGATTTTAATCACCTGCAGCAGCAGGAAGTAACAGATTATTTACCAGACTGTTTGAGTGCATTATTGAACCTGCTGCCTCCCAGAAAGCCATGGTACTCATCTTGTAACCGAAGTTCTCACAAAAGTAAATGTTGGAGACTATTAGATAAGAAAGATGGACATTTCAGCATCCTTTTTTTTTTGAGGCACCTGAATTTATTTTAAAATGCTCCAAAGCCAGCAAACAGTTAGAAATTTTAAATTAGGAGACACCAGGTGTGTGTTCCAAAATATCAACAGAGGTTAGGGAAACCAAAGTCATTATTGTTTTGCTGTACGTGGGCATGTCTTTTTCATATGGAGGTAGACTAGCATATACAGGAGTGATGTTGTCTTGTTGTGAGATTGACTCAAGGAGGTAGTCCATAAGACCTTAATACACAGGAGCAGAATTAGGCCATTTGGCCCATCAGATCTGCACCACCATTTGATCAAGGCTGATCAGATTCCCCCTCAGCCCCAACCTGCTGCCATCTCTGCGTAACTCTTCGTGCCCTGACTTATCAAGAATCTTATCAACTCCTGCCTTAAATACACCTAATGGCCACAGCCGTCTGTGGCAACAAATTTCATAGATCCATCACCCTCTGGCTAAAGGAATTCCTCCTTATTTTGGGCAGCATGGTAGCGTAGTGGTTAGCACAACACTTCAGAGTTCAGGCAACCCGGGTTCAATTCCTACAGCTGCCTGTCAGGAGTCTGTATGTTCTTCCTGAACTGTGGCTATGGCCTGCAGATATCACCGTGTGAACCCACTTCACAGTTCTGAATGCTCCTTGCTTACTTTTACTGCTTGCATGTTTTTTCTTCTTTTTTCTCTGCACGTTGAATGTTTCATGGTCTTTTGTTTTAATGGGTTCTATTGGGTTTCTTTGCTTTGTAGCTACCTGTAAGAAGATGAATCTCAAGGTTGTATAAAGTATACATACTTTGATAATAAATGTACTTTGACTTTGACTGTGAGGGTTTCCTTTGGGTGCTCTGGTTTCTTCCCACAGTCCAAAGACATACCGGTTGATCGCTTAATTGGTCATTGTAAATTATCCTGTGGGTAGGCCAGGATTAAATCAGGATATTGCTGGGTGGCACAGTTCAAAGGGCCAGAAGGGCACTGTATCTCAATAAATAAAGTGTTCAATCAGATTTCCCCTCATTCTTCTAAATTCTAGCAAGTACAGGCCCAGAGCCATCAAGCACACCTCGTAAGATAAGTCTTTCAATCCTGGAATCATTTTTGTGAACCTGCTGTGCACCCTGTCCAATGTCAGCAAGTCCTTTCTTTGGTAAAGGGCCCAAAATCTACTCTCAATACTCCAATTAAGGCTTCACCAGTGCCTTATAACGACTCAGAATTGCATCCTTGTTTTTATATTCTAGTCCCCTTGAGTTAAATGATATTGCCTTTGCCTTTCCCACCCACCACTGCCTCAACCTGCAAATTAACCTTTTAGAAAATCCTGCATGAGGCCTCTTTGCACATCGGATCTTAGAATTTTCTGTCCGTTTAGAAAATATTCTACACTTTTGTTCCTGCTACCAAAGTGCATGACCATGCACTTCCCACACGGTATTCCATGTGCTCCTCCAATATCTTCCAGACTACTGAGGTCAGGCTAACTGACCTGTAATTTCCTTTCTTCTGCCTCCCTCCTTTCTTGAAGAGTGGAGTGACATTTGTAATTTTCCAGTCCTCTGTAACCACGCCAGAATTTAGTGATTCTTAAAAGACTATTACTAATGCCTCCACAATCTCTTCAGCTACCTCTTTCAGAACCATGGGGTATAGTCCATCTGGTCCAGGTGACTTGTCTACCTTAAGACCTTCTCCCTATTAACAGCAACTGCATTACTTCTGCCCCCTGACACTCTCAAATATCTGGCAAATTGCTAGTGTCTTGCACAGTGAAGACTGACATAAAATACAGTTCATCTGCCATTTCCTTGTCCCTCAATTACTACCTCTCCAGCACCATTTTCCAGTGGTCCGCTATCCACTCTCATCTCTCATTTACTCTTTTTATATCTGCAAAAAACTGATACCTTTGATATTTTTGGCTTGCTTACCTTCATATTTCATCCTTTCCCTCCTTCCGCTTTTATTAGTTGTCCTGCGTTAGTTTTTAAAAGCTTCCCATTCCTCTAACTTCCTACTAATTTTTGCTCTTTTTTGTCTTTTTTGCTTTTATGGTGGTTTTGACTTCCCTTGTCAGCCATGGCTGTGTCGTCCTTCCTTTAGAATACTACTTCTTTGGGATGTATGTATTCTGTTGCCTTCTGAATTGCTCCAAGAAACTCCAGCCATTGCTGCTCTGCCATCAATCCTGCTAGTGACCCCTTCCAATCAACTTTGGCCAGCTCTTTTCTCATGCCTCTGTATTTCTCTTTATTCAACTGAAATACTGATACATCTGATTTTGACTTCCCTCTTTTAAACTGCAGGGTGAATTCTATCACGTTATGATCACTGCCTTTGAACGGTTTCTGTACTTTACGCTTCCTAATTAAATCCAGTTCATTACACAACACCCAATCCAAAATAGCTGATCCCCTAGCGGGCTCAACCACAAGCTGCTCTAAAAAGCCATGTCGTAGGCATTCAAATTATCATCTCTGATACAAAATCAGCACCAACCTGACTTTACCACAGTAATGTTGCCCTTTTGACATGCATTTTCTCTCTTCCATTGTAATTTGTAGCCCACATCCAGGTTACTGTTCAGAAACCTGTATATAACTTAGGGCCTTTTTACTCTTGCATTTCCTTAACTCTATGTACAATGATTCTACACCTTACTATGTCACCTCCTTTTAAGGATTTGATTTCATTTTTTACCAACAGAGCTATGCATCCCTTCTGCTCTGTGCCTGTCCTTGTGATATAATATGTATCCTTGAATGTTAAGCTCCTAACTATGATCTACTTTCAGCCACGATTCAATGTTGCCCACAACATCATATCTGCCAATATCTAACTGTGCAACAAGATCTTACCTTATTCTGATAACTGCATGTATTCAAATCTAACACTTTCAGTCCTGTATTCATCACCCTTTTTGACTTTGTCCCCGTTACACTGCAACTGATCCCACTGACTACAATGTTGCCCTATCATCTGCTTGTCCATCCTCACAGTCTCAATGCACACTGCTTCTGTTGGCATACCAACTGCCTCATCCTCAGCCCTACACTCAGTTTCCCATCCCCCTGCCAAGTTAGTTTAAACTCTGCCCAACAGTTCGAGCAAACTTTTCTGCAAGGATATTGGTTCCCCTTTGAGTTCAGATGTAACCCATCCTTTTTGTACAGATCATACCTTTCCCGGAAGAGATCCCAATGATCCAAAAATCTGAAACCCTGCTCTCAGCCACACATTAATCTGTCAGATCATCCTATTCTTATCCTCACTGGCACGTGGAACAGGCAGCAATCCAGAGATTACTACCCTGGAAATAATCTGCTTTTCAGCTTTCTACATAGTTTCCTAAATTCACTTTTCAGGACTTCCTCCCTTTTCCTGCCTATATGATTGGTGCAAATATGTATCAAGACTTCTCACCCTCCATCTTTAGAATGCTGCGGTCCAGATCCGAGATGTCCCTGACTCTGGCACCTGGAAGGCAACATGCCATTTGGGTGTCTCTATCATGTCCACAGAATCTTGTGTCTACTTTTCTAACCACGAAATCCCTATCACTATTGCAGTCCTCTTCTCCCCCTTTCCCTTCTGAGCTGCAGCGCCAGAGACCCAGTTTGCACCTGAGGTGCAGTATGATGCATGAAAACTCTGTCATTTGGGATTTAGGTTAAATTTTCTTTATGATTTATTAGATGGCCCTGTGTTCTGACAGATTTAACTTCTAAAGGTTGAGAAATGGTCATTGCAACCGTATGCTGCAGGCAGTAATTTTGCAGGAATGTGACACATCTGGTGATTAAAAATAATTATCAAAGTTATGCTACTGGAATGGTTCTGGGCTTATTTAAAATGAAGAAAAATACAGTCAATGCTCTGGCACTGCAATACAGTTGATCAGTTTGATTCTATAGTTAGGTGGGTCTGAAAATTTCTGATCTAATTATGTAGGCTCATCAATATTTGACACTGCATTCACTTGCACAAAGAATAGTTGTATGGGCTTTTAGCAGGTCTCTCATAGTTTATTCTTTGGTTATAAGTTAAGGTAGGATTTGGGTGGTGGGGCGAAGATGCATTTCTACCAAGGAGATGTAAGGCGCCCCTTCCCTCTGATAGGCTGCTAGTTTGAATAAATCATTGCTGCATTTTAGTGTTTTGCACTGTTATGATAGTGCCTTTTAATCTTTTATAGTGCTTGTTCCTTTTCATCCTGCTTCTTTGTTGTGCCATACTTGCTCACGGATTTTTGCAAATTAATAAGGCAAGCTGAATTGCTTCACCAAATCCTCAATTTAGTCGCGAGGTTGAAATTTTGGCTCATTTTATTATATTCCTCATTAATAAATGTAATCTTTATTTCCTATTGCTATTCATTTTCCAGTAATAATATTTTGCAGATTAATTCAGACCTTCAGCCGTTTATTGAGGAAACCTTCTGTGATACTGTGCCTTTTAGCCTGAACTCTGCTCCCGTAATATTACATCAGGAGACCTCAGGTCGGGACACATGGATTAATCAACTCAAGCAGGTAGGTTTTGAAGGGTATTTACAGGTTACGTCATTGGTTTGTAACAGAACATCATTATGAACAATTACAACCTATGGAATATCAGACAGGGGTTTGAAATCCTGTTGATGCTTGATATTCTGGTTAAGAATAGAACAGAAAATGCTGTTAGCACTCAGTAAGCATCTGAGAGAAATAGTGTTAACTACTCAGGTGAATAATCTTGTATCAGAACTCTTGAAATACAAGTTGAAGACTGATTATTCAATGTTACAATAATCAAGCTTCCTTATTATTTTATATAGATATCAGTTCTTTTCAATTAAGTTTACCTTACCCTTTTGAGTTCTTTTCTTTCCATTACCTGTACGATAACATGAGCGACAGATGCTTAGCCAGAGTAGCCATTCTTCGCAAGATAAATTGGACAGTGAAAGGTGATGGACTGTCCAGCTCTGAGCTATTAAGGTTGACTTCAAACTTGCACAGTGTAAAGTAAGCCATTGTATAGTAGTTAAAAAGCTACCTGAATTTTATTCATGTTATCCAATTATAGAGTCAATTACTGAATAGTAAAAAGAAGAAAGGAAAATATTCGATTCTCTGCTGATTCATATATGAGCAGAGTATTTTAGTTGGGTGAATAGCCAGTGAGCAGAGTTATAAAATAATTATCAAAAGAACCAGATGCTGATGAAGAGAAATATAATTAGGCAGTATGCTGTGATCTGGAAGGGTCTGCTTTTAGATAGTTAAAGGCAAATTATGTTTATCTAACTTTTTACTTATTTTACTTACTTTTTTATTTATTTGAAGTTTTTAATGATTGAATTAAGTCACTGATCTTTAATTGTATTTGAATGCTTCTGTATTCAGCTATCAGTTTATTTGAAGCTGTTTTGTGTGCAGGGTTGTTCTGGGCTGTTATTATGCTGCATAAGTCTCATTGATACATAAGACCTCACCAGTTTAGATTGAGACAACTTTGTAAGCAAGTTGATACCAGTAGATGTGAAAATATTGAGATTGTAAATACCTTGTTTGGTGAGTTTTATGTCATGTTGAGTGAATGGTAAATATTGACAGAGAAAAAACAGACCAAGTCCTCTGTCTTTCTTCAAAGTAATGCCATGAGAACTTTTATGCTCATCTGATTTACTATCTTGTCCAAATGATGGTATCTCCAAGATTTCAGTATTCTTTTACTCATACACTGAAATGTCAGCCTAGATTCATGTGCTCAAGTCACCAGGTGCAAAGAACATGCAATTATTGTGTATAATGTCAGAACTGCTTAATCAGTTAACCTTTGTATTTATATTTCCTGTGAAGTATCTGTTTACCCATTTGTTTATTGTTTGTCCATATTTCAACTAAGTTTTACAACTGGAAGTTCTTCCTGAGCATTAAATTTTTAATTAGGGCAGCTAGATGTAGGATTGATTTTGAGTGCATGGAGTGAGGAACAAATCTCACAGAATTGGGAAATTGCAAACTACTCAATGGTTAACCAACCTTTGCTGTAGGATAAACCAGTTTGTTAGCATAGTGCCAGTTACCACAAAACATACACAAAATTGCTGAAAGTGCTCACCACCGCAGCCAGCATTTCTTGAGAAAGAGAAAGTTAACACTTCATTAACTTGAAACATTTACCTTTGTTTTCCTTCTCTATGAATCTGCTGAATATTTCCAACTCTTTCTAAGATCTAATCCAAAAGCAGGATCTCAACGTGTATACATCATTAGCTAGGCCACAGATCAAGTATTTGCCTAGTTCTGGCTGAGTTGGTTCAGCAAGTGGGTGGGGGGGGGGGGTGCAGTCAAGGGCATAATAAGATAGCCCATGAGAGATGGTGGCCATGGTGAGAGGCTTCAGCTACAAGAAAACGTTACAGAAACTTGGCTCTAATTTCAGAACTGGTAAAGTTAGGAGTAATAATGATAGAAATATTTAATATTGTCAACGATCTAATGTAATTAAGAAATATTTACATTCATTCTTTGGTAAATGGGGTTCATGCTTAAGTACTTCATGCCTAAGGTTATGATGGTGTGGACTATCTTGCAAGAAATAATGGAATAAATATTATTTAATAAATAAATAAGATTGGAAGGCGCGAGGAACGACAGAGCAAACAGGGGAAATATCTCATTCAAAGATCTGGCACAGGTGCATAAGGCCAAATGGCATCCACTTACATTCCGTATTATAGAAAGGAGCTCAACAGTGTCCACTCGAAGGTGAAGCTGTATCAGAACCATATTCTGTCCACACTCTTGTAAAAGTCAGAATGCTGGTGCATGACAGAGATCGGCCTTGCCAAGCTGTCGTCATTCCACATCATCAGCCTCTGGAAGATCCTCCATGTTTTCTGGCCCACAAAGATCTCTAACCACGCTCTTCTACTTCAGTATCACCAAGAGGACATGGCCACAATCATTATGAGGAAATGTTGGAGATGGTTTGAACACATGATGAGACGAGAAGCCAACTCCATCATTAAGACGGCACTTTACTGGACCTCTGAAGGGCAAAGCAAATACAGGAGACCAAAGACAATTTGGCGCCATACCGTAGAGACCGAAATGAGGACCCTGAACCACACCTGGGGCACAATAGAGAAGATGGCCAAGGTCAAAACAGACATGGAAAACCTTCATTGTTGCCCTAAAGGGCAGCGGCGTAACAGGCATTTGATGATAATGATTATAGAGAAGCCCTGATTTAATGTTTATAAAAATGCACTGTGTGATTAGTGGAGGTGTAGCCAACTTTATCGTTTACATTTTCAGAGTTATGGAGTTACACGGCATGGAAACAGGCCCTCATATCATCCATGCCAATCAAGCTGGTCAAACTGGTCTGTGTTTATCCTTTTTCCTGACCATGTATCAGTCTAAATGCCATTTAAGCATTGTAATCGTACCTTCATGCTGTGTACAACATTGTCGCTTTGCTTCAATATTGATCCGTTTGGTTGTATATATGTACAGTCAGATGACAATGAACTTGAATTTGATGCCCAGATCCCATTTTTTTTTTAGATATTTACAAATAAGAAACTTTTTAAGTACTGCGCTACCTACCTTTCTGACTTCATATCCAACTGATATCATGTAAAAAATTTTAGTTTTAAATACTTATCAGAAGGGTTTAATAGCAACTACTCATGGTATAATTATGAAAATACAGCCAGGTATATCTGATAAAATTAAGAATGAATGGGAAAGGGAACTTCAACTTCACTTACCTATAGAGAAATGGGAGAAAATTTGTCAATTAGTTAACTTTTCCTCTATATGTGCTAAACATACGCTGATACAATTTAAGGTGGTAAACTAGCCCGTGTTTACTCTCATATAAATCCTGTTTGTGACAGATGCCATTCTGAGGTAGCTTCTTTGACTCATATGTTCTGGTCTTGCCCTCTTTTGAAAAAATTTTGGAAAGATATCTTTGATATTATTTCAACAGTTTTGCGTATTGATTTACAACCTCATCCTATTACTGCAATTTTTGGTTTGCCAATGTTGGAACATAGCTCTTTATCCTCTTCAGCCTGTCAGATGATTGCATTTGTTACATTAATGGCCAGAAGATCCATTTTATTGAATTGGAAAGAAACCAATCCTCCTACTGTATTTCAATGGTTTTTCCAAACTATAATCATGTTTAAATTTAGAAAAAATCAGAAGTGTCACTTTTGATCCTTCGGTTAAATTCGAAGAGACTTGGAGGCTATTTATTCAACACTTTCATATGATGTAACTTGACCTTTTCCGAATCCTTTTTATTAATCTAGAATATATGGATAGAGGAGCGGAGTTAATGACATTAATGATTGTATTTGATGTAATATATTAGCGCAGCCTTGTTCTGTTTTGTTTAGATCAGTTCTTGGTTCAGTTTAGTTTAATGTTTTTTTAGTTTTTTTTTACTTTGGGGTTTTTTTTCCTTGATATTTTTTCATTTTTTCTTTTTATCATGGTTAATTATATTAAGAGGTTGGGAGGTCTACTATACTTGTATTATCTGTAGTTTTTACTTGCATATGTCAATTACCAATAATGTAATCCCAATCACTTTGTATTAGTACTGTTACTATGTTTATGAATTTGAAAATCAGTAAAAGGATTAGAAAAGAAAGAAAGAATTTGAACTACAAAACAGATATTCCACATTACCCTCCATTCAGAACCACATCTATTTCACATAGTTTTTCAACATTTCATCTAGATCTGAGCACTGTCACAAGATCTTCTGGAAAGAACCATTCATAATATTGAACCATCTTTGCATTTTCAGGATTAAGCTTTTTATTGGGCTCTGCGTTTTCCTTCACTGGAGATATTCTCCTCATAATAAACCTTCAAACCAAAGTACACTAATGCTTATTTTCAAACATTCATTGGCTTTGCTTCGACTTCACATCATGCCCACAGAATCTCCTGTGCACTTCCTCCAGGATTAGAAGATGTTTTTTGTGCTTGGAGCAATCAACAGATCTTCTTAGTTGTACAAGCAGTGATCAACTCTTTGCGAAAAGAAGACTTGATTCCTGAAGATAACATTATAAATCATTAGATTAGAGTGGTTCATGCATGTCGCTGGTTGACCTTCTTCCACAAATGTGTGCAGTTTTGTTAAAATCTTGAACCCTGAGTTACCTTTGTGTTCACTGGCTTTCATTAGTTTTCTTCAATAATGAGTGGTCATAATCCCTGTTACTTATGCAACATTTTGCTCTTCATTTTCTCTGATGTCTGTAAAACATTATCAGAATGTGCTTTCAGTGTATTGGTGGATTCCAACAATTGTAGTTGGCTGCAGTGAGCATCTTGATTTATCATCAACACCCGACTGATGCCAACACCAATTGTGGCACAGATATTGAACAATCTTAGTACAGATTGGCAACAACATCTCCACACTCATCGCCAGCACAAGTGCACTACAGGGCTGAGTGCTTAGTCTCCTCCTCCACTCACTCTATACCTATAATTTTGTGGATACAGCTGCAGTGCCGTATTTAAGTTTGCTGATAACACCACTGGTGTTGACTGAGTCAAAGGTGACCATAAGAAATAGGAGCATGCCGTTAGGTGGTGACGAATTTGGCACACAGAAGGGAGTTGGAAAATCTGGTTGAGTGGTGCCACAACATCAACTTCTTGCTCAACATCAGCAAAACCAAACAGCTTTGTTTTTGACCATAGGAAAAAGAAACGAAAGGTCCATGAGTCAGTCCTCATGAGGGGAATGGAGGTGGGACAGGGTAAGTCACTTTAAATTCCTTGCTGTTAACATATCAAAAGATATGGACTGGGACTGGCATGTAAATGTCACCACAAAGAAGGCACGGCAGCACCTCTACTTTCTTAGAAGTTGGTGTAGATTTGGCATGTCACCAAAAACTTTCACAAACTTCTATAGATGCACAATGCAGAGGATCCTAACTGGTTGCATAATGGCCTGTAGGGAAACACTAATGCCTAGGAATAGAAAAGACTACAGAAAGTGATGGATTCTGCCCAGTCCATCGCAGGCAAAGCCTCTCCACCATTGAGTACATTTACAGGGAGAGTTGCCACAAAGAAAGCAGCATCCATCATCATAAACACCGCCACCATGCCCTCTTCTCACTACTACTATTGGGCAGGAGGTTCAGAAGCCTTAGGTCCCGCAACACCAAGTTCAGGAATGGTTAGTTAAATTTCAGCCTCAATTGTCATTCAACCATATACATGTATACAGTTAAATGAAACAGTGTTCCTCTGGGACCAAGGTGCAAAACACAGCACATATAGTTATGATAGCACATACAGTTACAAAAATAATACTGGCACAAATGCCTGAGTGGCAGGGCCTGAAGATTGATGGTGCATGGGATGTTGTCCTGGAACCATGTTTCTGCAAGAATACGCATGGAGCAGTTCCTTATCTCATGCTGGGTCAGTTGCAGATGAAAGCAAATCTTCATGTCCTGTACTGCATCAGCTGCAGATGAAGGCAAATCAGCTTCTCTTGTGTTGGGTCAGCCACAGATGAAGACAATCCAGGGAGTGAACACTGGAAAAATAAACTAAAAAGTCTCAATGACCCAGAGAGCTATGTTGGCTGGAGTTGAAACTATGTGTAGGGTCACCCATGCCAAGCAGGTCAAAGAGTCAAAGTAGGTCTGTAGTCCAGTGTAGTTTTGTGTTTTTTTTGATGTAGTTCAGTGTAGTTTTTGTATTTTTCATGTAGCACCATGGTCCTGAAAAACGTTGTCTCGTTTTTACTGTGTACTGAAACAGCAGTTATGGTCGAAACGACAATAAAAAGTGACTTGACTTGAGTATATGCCAGACTAAGAGTGGTCCACCGGTCCTCCAGGTTCGGGTGTTCAGCTCAGGGCTAACAACCCTGACTGATAGAACAAGATTGTTATGGAAACATCAATGAAGAATCTGTCTATGCCTGGGTGGCCAAGGACAGACAGATGAAGGACCTTCATTGCTGCTCTAACTGCCAGCGGCACAACAGGCAGGATGTAAGCACAGAGTACAGGATGGGTATGTTCCAGTAAGGATGGCAATAGTACAGGGTAGGTATGCTCCAGTAAGGATGACAAGGAGAGGGAACCTTGGATGTTGAAAGAGCTGATGAATTTTGTCAAGAGGTAAAAGGAATTATATGAAAGGTTTAGGAAGCTAAAATCAAACAGAACCTTTGATGATTATAAAGATGCCTGAAATGAAATTTAAGAAGAAAATTAGGAAAGCCAGGAGGGGCCATGAGTAGGATTAAAGAGAATCCCAAGTAATTCCATACATTGAGCAAAAGGATAACTAGGGAGCAAATAGGACCATTTAAGGATAAAGGAGGGAATATGTGCTTGGAGGTGAAATTGTGAATAAGGTTGTAATCAGTACTTTGCACCAATATTTATCAAGGAGAATGACATGGAGGATAGGGAGATGAGTGTTGAGCATGCCGATATGTCAAAGCAGTTTGAGATAAAGGAGGTAGTGCTGAGTCTCTTAAAGAGCATTAAGGTGGATGGGATCCAGGACCTGATGGGATGGACCCCAGGTTAATGTGTACCTGGGATGAAATTGCTGCAGCCTTGACCAATATCTTGATGTCCTCTCTAGCCAGAAGCAAGGTTGCAGAGGACTGGTGAGTAGCTACTATTGTTTCTTTATTCAAAAGGGAAATGGGATAATCCTGGAAATCATAGATTGGTGAGTGTTAGGCCAGTGGTAGGGAAGTTGCTGGAGAATTTTTAGGGACAGGATTATGACCTTTGGAAAACCCTAGACCAATTTGTCACAGTCAGCATGGCTTTGTGCAGGGCAAGTCATCTCTTACTAATTTGAGCAGGTGACAAAGGTGATTGATGAAGGTGGAGCTGTGGATGTTGTCTACGTGGATTTTAGTAAGGCGCTTCACAAGGTCCCTCATGGGAAGCACATCCATAAGCTTAAAATGCATAGGATTAATGGTGAATTAGTTCAATTAGGCATCTAATTGTCAGATATTGGCACAACATCATGGCCGATGGGTCTATTCCTGTGCTGGACTTCTCTATGTTCTATGATTTCTGATGGTGTTGGTTAAGGAATAAATGTTACCAATCGCATTGAGAATATTGCTTCACTCCTATTCAATGGATACTGGAGGATTTTCCACAGCCTCCTTAACAGAGCAATGAATTTGGTTTAAACCTACCATTGAGGTACAGAACAGTGTTACCTTATCATTAAACCAAAGCCTCTCTTGATTATAGGCTGAAGATGGAAGGTGAATAAGTGTTCTATTTTCTCTGATGTACGACAAGCAGTATTTGAGTTGATAATGCAAAATTATTCTTTTTTGTTTTCTCTGTGATATCTATGCAGTAAAACATACTTCTGAGAGCAAAATCATTTCGGACATCTGAAAGGATCGTGAAAATGGTACAACAGTAATAGTTATGGAATCATAGAACACGACACACAGAAACAGGCCCTTTGGCCCATCTAGTCCATGCCAAACCATTTATCTGCCTAGTACCATCAGTCCGCACTCAGACCATAGCTTGGAATTCACTAAAACAAAATATCTCTCATTTACCTTGCTGCTTATTAGCATGCAGTGAAAACACAACACTGAACAAATTGCTGTAACACATTGACTTAATAAGTATACACAGAATTAAGTTGCAATTCTGAGCATGTAATTAAACTGGTGCTCTAGGTACATATCATCAAACTAATTATCCTGAAATGTCATGCTGTTCTTTTACAAATTTGAGCTGGATTTTTATTGTATGGAGGTATTCATACAACATGCAATACTGGCTGCACAACATATCTTTTACCATTCCCTTGTGCTGGAACCAAGTTCTCCCAAACATGTAATGAGAAATCTCACAATTTGAGTCACAGAACTACTTACCAGTGAAGCAATGAATTTTAGAATCATTATACCTTTTGAATAAATTGAATTAAGTGGCAGAGCCCAAATTATCTTTAACAAATTGATGCTATATCCTTTATTACCTCAAACTTGTCAAAGTGCCTTTCAGGTTTTCTGTAATTATTGCTTCCTTACTTCTAAGATTAAGTTTGCTAATCTGTGATAGTTCTCACAATCCTTTTGTAATAACCATGTTATATTTACCATTTTGTAGTCCTCTTGTACCTTCTTTGTATCTTGAAGATTATGTCAAGTCCTCCAGCAATCTCCATTTGTAACCCTATCAACTACCACCCAACACGTACTTTTCAACACAGCTTGCTTACTTCCATCACCTACCTCCACTGCCTCCAACTTTATTAATGCTTGGGTCACTAGAACTGAATGCATTACTCCAGATGCAGCCTAACCAAGTGAAGGTGGGAGGGTATGGCGGGGGGGGGGGGGGCATGAAGTAAGAAGTTGGTAGGTGATAGGTGGAAGAGATAAAGGGCTGAAGAAGGAGGAATCTAATAGGAGAAGGCTATGCACCATGGAAGAAAGAGAAGGAGGAGGGGAAGCAGGTGATGGACAGGAAGAAAAGGGGTGAGAGGGTAACCAGAATAGTGAGTGGAGAAAGGAACGGGTGAGCTTCCCCCTTATCTGATCTCACCGATCACCTGTCAGCTTGTACTTACCCCACCTTCTTATTCTGGTTTCTGCCTCCTTCCTTTCCAGTCCTGTTGAAGCATCACAGCCAAAAACATTGACTGTTTATTCCCCTTTGTAGATGCTGCCTGACTTGATAAGTTCCTCCAGCATTTTGTGTGTGTTGCTTCACTTTTGTTCTTTGGCATTTCCATCCCCTTAAGGCCAGGCATGATAACGCCTAAACGTAGAAGACATTTCAAATAGTATTAACAGTCACAGAATAATATAAATCAATTCTTTTAACAATATAAAGTGCTTTTTCCCGTTCTACTCAGGCAATTGTAATCTAGGATGTTGTCTCTTGATGAGCTATGAGTGGGGCAGGGTTAAGGTTTCCTAAATGTATTTAATATGGGACCCCTATTGGAATATATATTTTCACTGATCAGGACTTTATTTCAACATATCAGATATTTATGACAGCTGGGTGGTGGTGAAGTGAATTGCACAGGCAGCCTTGTAGACAGTTCATACATTTTATTATTACCATTATCACTCAGCAGTTTACCATTGTGAAGCCTCAAATTCATTCCCAGTGAAATAAATGCTAAGAACTTGGGATTTAATGATCATCAGCTACATTGTAGTGGATGAAAGTTTCAACTCTTTTGGTGGCTGGGGGAAAAGAAGGTTGAGCAAAACAATTCAACCTTGCAGAAGGGAACCACCTGCTTTAAAGTTTGAAGTAAATTTATTATCAAAGTATATATATGTCACCATATACAACCCTGAGATTCATTTTCTTGAAGGCATACTCAATAAATCTGTAATAGAATAATAATCATAATGGAATCAATGGAAGACCGCACCAGTGTGCACACTGACAGCTGCTATACAGTAGTCAGCAGCAGCTCAATCTTGATTGAAGGTGATAAACATCAGCAGTGGGGACACAGTGAAACTAAATATATATATATATTCCTTTTAGAAAAGAATATCTTGCACATCAAAATCTACGTGTTTATATTCAATTGAAGTTGATGATTTTTGGTCTGCTAGTTTTATATAGGAAATCTCTTGTTATTCTATTCAAAACAGATTCAGAATCAAGTGAAATTTAAATAAAACAGTGACATATTTGGATAGAACAAATTTAGATGATGATCATTGCAAAGCAGTTCACAAGTAATCCACCAGGAGGAATGATTAGGATGAGGCAACCAAAAGTGCGGTGAATGTTTTAAAGGAAGAGGGAAGGTTGGAGGTTTTATAAAGCAAGCCTTCAGCACAGTGTAGAAACCAGAAGAAGCCCCTGTTACCAGCAGTGAGCCACAGGCAAGAAGGATGCAAAGGAGAAATATAATATGTAGAGTCTGGAATCCAGATCAAAAAAACCTACTAAAGGAACTCAGCAGGTTAAGCAGTATCTCCATTTCCTGTACCTCTGCTCTCATTCCCTCCCCCCAGGTGAGACAGAGATCATTCCCGTGGTCTTCACCTTCCACTCCGATAGCTGTCACATCCACTTATCACCTTCTGCCACTTAAGCAGCTCCAGTGCGTCCATGTAACCTGCTGGAGGAAATCACTAAGGTAAGTAGCATCTGTGGAGGCAAAGGAATGGTCAATATTTCAGGTTGAGATGCTGCATCATGACGATGAGAGCCTGTGGGGGAGATAGCCAGTGAGTCTGGTAGGTGAAGAACCATACCTTCTCTTCTCCCTGCTTGCTGATTTCTTTGATTCCGTGGTCCACTCATTCTTTCCAACCAGTTCTGCCCATCACCTTACACTTCTTCTACAACCGTCGAAGATACAACACTTGCCTCTACTCTCACCACAATCATGGTACTTAAAGAGCCCATTCAGATGAAGCAAGGATTCACATGCAGCTCCTCCAATATCATATCTTGCATTCCTTGCTCACAATGTGACCTGCTGTGCAGTCACGAAAACTGAGAGACTATAGGTGATTACTTTTCTTAGTTTGCTCTGTCTATAATGGCCATCTTGAGATTCCAGTTATAAGTCATTTTAGCTCTCTCCACCCCCCTCCCCCCACAACAACAACCTGTCTGTCCTTGGCCGCCTTCACTGCCAGGGTGAAGCCAATCACAAACTAGAGGAACAGCACCTTGTATTTCAGCCAAGTAGCCTAAGAATTTTCAACATTGGAAGTTCAACAATGTCAACTTTGAATTTTCTAATTTCCGTCCCACCCGTTACTCAGAATCATCAGCCTTCTCGTTTGGTTCCATCGACCCATCATCCCTCCTTATGTGGTTCCACCAATCACCAACCCACCTCAGTCTCAATACTTCTCCTTCCTCCACTCCCACCAATCTTCATCTGCCCATCTTTGCCCCCTTATCTGATTCCACCCTTCACCCACCAGACCCACTGGCTATCTCCCCTGCTGGCTCTCAGTCACGATGCAGCCTCTCAGCCCGAAATATCGACCATTCCTTTGCCTCCACAGATGCTGCTTGACTTATTGACTTCCTCCAGCCAGTTATTTTTGGCTTAGGATGTCAAAAGACTGATTTAGTCAATGATCACAGTGTATTCAGAATAGAACTATTGAAATTAATTAACTTGATAACAAAACTTGGAGGTGTTTTTATCAAAAATAAATGGTCTGCTTTGATTTCCAGCATCAGCAATATTTGTTTTTTTCTTTCAGTGTACTACTTCTGGATGTCCTTGACCCCATGACCATTTTGGCAGCAGAGCCTGTGTGAAATTAGCTCTTGACACACAAGAATGCAAGTTGTAGAAAGTGAACCTAGTTATGAATCAATTATTAGAAACTTCGCCGCAGCACTTAGGTCTAAGTTTTCTATCAGAATACCTAAAGAAAGCCATTCAAAATAAATGGGCTGTTCTCAGTTTTATAATTTGGAAACCTAGTGTGCAGGATCTTTGCTAAACCGAAGCGTTTATCAATAATGATCAAATTAAGTAAAATCAGTTTATTAAATAAATTGTACCCAAATCACTCATGCAATTTGCTTACCATTTATCATTCCTTATCTTTTTTTTTAGACCAAAGTAAATGGAAAACAGCCTGATTATGCCAAGGTATGTCCATCAATTCTTTATATATAATTTTATTTAAAATGTATTAATTAACATGTTAGAGAAATAAAATTAGCTGTGCTGAAAATGTCTTTATTTTTGCATGCTATATTTAAAATGCATTATGTATTTTTCCCTGCAGTTCTAACATTTTATTTAACGTTAATATTTTGATTGTAGTCTTAGTTCTGATTAATTTGTAAGTAGAGTTCACATTCCATTGTTCAATCAGAGCTCTGTCTACTCTCTCCACTTCTATCTTGCCAAGAATTTCCCTCACGAATGATAGGATGAATTCACTATTAACTTATCTTTCTCTCAAGAAAGCATTAGCTTTGACATTCTGCTCTCTGTTAAAAATTTGCTGCAGAACAATGGAAAGAAAGGTGGCAAAACAAAGTGATAAAGTTGCAGATTGAATTTGTTCTTTATTCTTGCACTACACAGACAGGAAAGGTGGTCATTTTGTTTGTTGTGCTGATTATTTCAATCATGGTGTTGAGGTGGAGGGGAAGAAAGAACAGCGCAATTGAAATCTGCACTGGCAATTAGGGTTTCAAAGTTCAAAGTAAATTTATTATCAAAATGCATGTATGTCACCTGATACAACCTTGTGATTCATTTTCTTGTGGACATTCTGGATAAATATATGGAATAATAACCATAGCAGAATCAATGAAAGACTGCCCAACCAGGACATTCAACCAGAGTGCAGAAGACAAACTGTGCAAATACAAAAAGAAGAAGAAATAATAATAAATAAATAAGCAATGGTTATCAAGAACATGAGATGAAGAGTCCTTGATACTGAGTCCATTGGTTGTGGGAATATTTCAATGATGGAGCAAGTGAAGTTATCCCCTTTTGGTTCAAGAGTCTGATGGTTGAGGGTAGTAACTGTTCCTGAACCTGGTGGTGTGAGTCCTGAGGCTTCTATACCTTATTCCTGAAGACAGCAGAGAGAAGAGAGTGTGTCCTGGATGGTGGGGGTCCCTGAAGATAAATGCTGCTTTTCTGTGACAATGTTTCATGTAGATGTGCTCAATGGTTGGGAGGGCTTTACCCATGACGGACTGGGCCGTATCCACTACCTCTTGTAGGATTTTTTCCCTACTATTGTGATTGAGGTGGGGTTTAAGGAGGAAAGGCATCATGCTTCTCACCTCTGACATCTGATAAATGAATAGGATGTGATAGCATTTTCAAAATGTGTGAGAATGAGAATTTAACATAAGAGCCATAATGTGGATGAAAGGGGACAATCATGAGAATGTAAGAAAAAGAGAGTAGAAGTAGGCCACATCAAGTCTGCTCTGTCATTCAGTATGATCATAGCTGATTCGCACCTGGCTTTGTCTTCTCCTGCACCAAAGCCCATAGCCCTCAATCTCCTGATCATTCAAAAATATATCTTTTTAATCCTTCCAGTGATGTAGCATCCACAGTTTTCTAGTGTAGACAATGCCAGAAATTCACTACTCTCAGCATGGAGTCCTACACACTGGAATTTTAAATGACCACCCCTAAACCTGTAACCATGTGATTCTGCCACTAGTGGAAATATTTATGACTTCTGGTCTGTCTTGAGCACTATGATTTTTTTGAGTTTCAATAATATCATCCCTCATCCTCCTAAACTCCAAATCTAACCTGATCTTTGATGTTCTATGTTCAAAGTAGTTTGATCTTTGAGGATTGGAGGGAGGCGAATGTTGTCCCCTTGTTCAAAAAAGGTAGATGGGATAGTCCGGGTAATCATAGACCAGTGAGCCTTACGTCTGTGTTGGGAAAGCTGTTGGAAACGATTCTTAGAGATAGGATCTCTGGGCATTTAGAGAATCATGGTCTGATTAGGGACAGTCAGCATGGCTTTGTGAAGGGCAGATCGTGTCCAACAAGCCTGATAGAGTTCTTTGAGGAGGTGACCAGGCATATAGATGAGGGTAGTGCAGTGGATGTGAACTACATGGATTTTAGTAAGGCATTTGACAAGGTTCCACATGGTAGGCTTATTCAGAAAGTGAGAAGGCATGGGATCCAGGGAAGTTTGGCCGGGTGGATTCAGAATTGGCTTGCCTGCAGAAGGCAGAGGGTCGTGGTGGAGGGAGTACATTCAGATTGGAGGATTGTGACTAGTGGTGTCCCACAAGGATCTGTTCTGGGGCCTCTACTTTTCATGATTTTTATTAATGACCTGGATGGGGGCTTATATGGGAGGCAGGGTTTGAGGGTTGGCACAACATTGTGGGCCAAAGGTCCTGTACTGTGCTGTACTATTCTATGTTCTATGTTCAAAGTGGTCATGCTCCAAATGGACTGCCCAAAGTCTGTTGAATTTTCAGTCTTCAATCAGGAAAGCTGAAAAGTGAAATTTAAGATAAAAATCAGAGTGTGGATAAGGAAAGTGGTCAAAAAAAGAAAGCAACAGGCACTGGCTTCAGGAATAGGACAAAGGAGATGTCTGAAAGATGACTGTGCCCACTTCTATCTCTTCCTTCAGTTAGTCCTGACGAAGGGTTCCGACCTGAAACGTTGACTGTACCTCTTCCTATAGATGCTGCCTGGCCTGCTGCGTTCACCAGCATTGTGTGTGTGTGTGTTGCTTGAATTTCCAGCATCTGCAGATTTCCTTGTGTCTGTGCCCACTTCAGGTGCCTAAACTTCATTAAAATTTAAGATGCTAATTCGAGTTGCCAACGGTGTATTCTAAGAATTACCAAATTGTTTGCTATTCACATGGGTTATACCTTTTGAATGCTGCCGACAGTTACCTCTTATGAAACCAGTCCTTCTGTCTCTTATTTGCTGTTAAACTCTCACCCTGTTGTGATGAAGGGTCTCAGCCTGAAATGTCGACTGTGTATATTCCCTTCCATAAATGCTGCCTGACTTTCTGAGTTCCTCCAGCATTTTATGTGCCTTACTCTAGATTTCCAGCATCTGTGGTGGAATCTCTTGTGATCGTGAGGTTGAGAGCTTGCATATCTGCGTGACCACATTACCAAGCACTTACGGTGTTTGGACTACCCTACGGATTCTCATGCCTAATTCTTGCTGGCTGCCTAGAAGGATTGCCTATGCATCGTGTGAGACAGGCTGGATTCCTCAGATATGCCTTTGCCAATTGTCATGTAGACGACCAAAACAACCTTATCAATCCTGAGGTTTGTTAACTGAAAAGCTACAATTGTCAAAGGAGGCAGGAGCCTATAAAAGGAGTTGTTAATGTTTGTAAGTGGAAAGTCTGTAGTGGTTGAAATTCAATACAAGACAGTCTGCTTTCTCTGAAGAAACGAGAATGTAACAAGTGATGTAGAGAGAGTTAAAAGTTACATTAACAAGGATTGTGATTTGAATGTAAATTTATTAAAATTATTAAATTTTTAGAACACAGCATATACACTCAGGGGTCCACGTTAGTAGGCACCACCTGTACCTAATAAGTTGGCCACTGAGTGTATGTTCATGGTCTTCTGCTGCTGTAGCCCATCCACTTCAAGATTCGACGTGTTGTGCATTTAGAGATGCTCTTCTGCACATCACTGCTGTGATGCATGGTTATTTGAGTTACTGTCACCTTCCTGTCAGCTTGAACCAATCTGGCTATCCTCCTGTGACCTCTCTAATTGACAAGGTATTTTCATGCACAGAACTATAGAGGAGGGGCTCCCAACTGTTCTTTATGCCATGGACCCCTACCATTAACTGAAGGGTCTGTGGACCCCAGGTTGGAAGCCCCTGCTCTAGAAATGGTTGTGCATGCAAATCCCAGGAGATCAGTTTCTGAGATGCTCAAACCATCCCGTCTGGCACCAACAATCATTCTACAGTCAAAATCACTTGGATCACATTACTTCTCCATTCTGATGTTCAGTCTAAACAATAACTGAACCTCTGGACCATGTCTGAATGCTTTTATGTATTGAGTTGTTGCCTTGTAATTGGCTGACTAGATATTTGCATTAACGAGCAGGTGTAAAGTGTAAAATAAAGTGGCCACTGGCTGTTAAATTTTATATTTCCAAAGCTTCATTATACTATTCTTGAATAAATTTCTTCTTCTCTTAATCCCTGATTCTGGACACCTCAGCCACCCCAGAAAGAAAAGTCATTCTTGAAACTAAAATCTCTTCAAGAATTTTACTCTTGTTCTCATAAACTCAAGAAAGTATGTGTCCACTCTGTTTATTTTCTCATTACAGGGCAACCCCTTACAATACAGGAGTCTATCTGGTAAACCTTTATTGCAGTCCTGTATCTCAAGGACCAAAGGTTGCACTAATGCTAATTATTTTGAGCTTCTCATTCACTCTAAACCAGTAGTTCTCCAGTATTTCTGTGTATTCTCTGAAATATTAAATATTTGTTTAATTCAGTTGCCATTTTCTTATTGCCCAAAGAGTCTGTAAGGTACCAATGCTGACTCTTGCTAATCTTTACACTCTTACATATTGATGGTAGATTTTGCAATGTTCTTGTTTCTCACTAGACTGCTTTCATACTCAACTTTACCTTTCCTTATTCATGTCTTGATGCTCATTTTCTGAATTCTGAAGTCTTCTGAACCCTCAGGCTTGCATCATAAGACTTAACTTTGATTTAATATTACCTGTAAATTCTCTTGTTTGCCATGAACCATTTTTCCTGTCAGATTTTTGATCCTTAAAGAGGTGCATTTTTAAAATGCATATCTCAATGAAAGTTGGGAGTACAGAATTTTAAAGGAATTACCTCCCCACTCCAGCTTCAACAAGGTAAAGGCAGTTTGAGAGACAGTAATTTTTTTGTGCGCGGACTTGGAAGTTTTGTAGATTTATAATAAAAATCACTTTTGCTGACAAGAATAATTTGCTCAGGGGAGCCAATAATCTCTAAAATATAAACCAAATAGAATTAGAGAGGTAAAAAGCAATTTTTTCTCCCCTGTGTACAAAGTATATGTGCTGTAGGTTTTCTATGTTTCTGTGTATACTAAAGCTTAACATTGATCAAACTTCCAGCCATCCAATGTTGAATTATAAATGAAGTAGAAAACAGAGGGTTAAAAATTGTTAATAAATGCTAACAAACAATGGACAGTAGTTGTATCATGAGTATGGACTAGCAAAATATATTGTTCACGTTATATCACGTAAATTGTATTACTGTTTATTATTCATGGTGTTGAAAGTCTTCAACTAATAACAATACTTTCATCAATGTGGCTTTCATCAGCTTTAAGAATAAAAAACATTGCAACAGATTGCAATGTTTAGTTCCTGGAGTGGTCACCTAAGGTTCCTAACTGCCCAAACACACCTGGACCGTGTGTGGAGGATTAACTTCACTGACTTTCCCAGCCTTCATGAAGGTGATGGGGCCTTTAGTGGCAGGTTGGCTTTGTGCTAATTGGCTTTAACAGATGACAATGCTGAGGTGGAACTTTATTTTCTATTAGAGATTGTGAACTTGTAAGTATCTCTGGCATTCAGGATTTTTAAAAAAACAATTAAAATTGAAGTAAATAATTGAGAAAGTAAAAAAAATCTTTGAAAATAAATCTACAACAATGAACAAAAGTAAAAACACATTCTTAAAACAAAAGTTACTTGCCTTTGCTTCCTAATCTGTCTGTTATGGATCCCCAGATAGCATTGGAAAAGATTCCCCAGGTTAATGCTGGGAAATCTCAGCAGGACTGGGTTGTGCTGCTGAACTCCAAGTGGAATCCAACAGCAGACAGAGCTAAGTGGTTGATGCCGGGCTATCTGTTACCTCTGAGTGTTTCAGAATTCCACATTCAACAGCATATGGATGGAAGTCTGAAACCGTCCGAAGCTGGAACATGATCATCCTAATTGAATCTGCTGACTCCAGTCAGCAAGGTTTTCCCATTGTGCTATGTCACTGAGAAGGAAGATGGGAGTGAGCTGCTTCAGACGGATGCATTCCCCTTGGGGAAGGGATTCCAAGAATTCTATTAGGTAGGGAGTTCCAGTATACTGATTCAGAATTGAAGGAAAGGTGATATACTTCAGAGTACAATGTGAATTTTGTGAATAAAATTATTTTGTTTTTGAAGAGGTCAAGCACCTGCTATAATACACTTGTGTTTGTGTATGGTGCTATAGTGCAGACTGATAATAACAGACTGACTTTCTAATCTATTCTTGCACCACAGGAGCAGAAGTAGATTGGATACTACTGTTTGTCTAAACTGGACTAATCAAGAACTTGAACAAGTCAAACTGAACTTTCACTGTGCATTCTCACCTCTGTGAAAGAGGGCTTTTTCTGTCTAGCAATGCCCACCTATACTCAAGCTTTTGTCAACTCTAGAGCAAACTTCCCTTCTCTGGTCTCCCATCTTCCACCTTTCACTAACTGTAACCTAACCAAAATATGGTTCCTTATGCTTTGTTCCATTTCCTCATTACTTTCGTGTCAGTCCCAGAACAGTATAGTACGCTACAGGTCCTTCAACCCACCTTGTTGTCCGGACCTTTTAACCTACTCCAAGATCAATCTAACCTTCCCTCCAACATAGCCCTCCAATTTTCTTTCATCCATGTGCCTAAGATTCTCTTAAATGTCTCTAATGTATCTGTCTCTGACCCTGACAGTGCATTCCATACACATAACACCCACCTTAAAATAATGCCCCTTCATATTGGCTATTCTTGCAGTGAGAAAAAGCCACTGGTTGTCCACTCTAATCAGAATCAGGTTTATTATCACCGGCCTCTGTCATGAAATTTGATAACTTAGCAGCAGCAGTTCAAGGCATTACATAATATAGAAGAAGAAGAAAGAAAGAAATTACAGTATATGTATATTGAAAATATTAAAAGTTATGCAAAAAACAGAAATAATATATATTTAAAAAGTGAGGTACTGTTCATGGGCTCAATGTCCATTCGGGGATCGGATGGCAGAGGGGAAGAAGCTGTTCCTGAATTGCTGAGTGTGTGCCTTCAGGCTTCTGTACCTCCTACCTGATGGTAGCAGTGATGGGTGCTGGAGGTCCTTAATAATGGACACTGCCTTTTTGAGACACCGCTCCTTGAAGATGTCCTGGGTACTTTGTAAGCTAGTACCCAAGATGGAGCCGACTAAATTTACAACCCTCTTTAGCTTATTTCGGTCCTGTGCAGTAGCCCCTCCCCCCTCCATGCCAGACAGTGATGTAGCCTGTCAGAGTGCTGTCCACGGTACATCTATTCAAGTTTTTGAGTGTATTTGTTGACATACCAAATCTCTTCAAACTCCTAATGAGGTATAGTCGCTGTCTTGCCTTCTTTATAACCGTATTGATATGTTGGGACCACGTTAGGTCCTCAGAGATCTTGACACCCAGGAACTTGAAACTGCTCACTCTCTCCACTTTTGATCCCTCTATGAGGATTGGTGTGTGTTTCTTTGTCTTACCCTTCCTGAAGCCCACAATCAGCTCTTTCGTCTAACTGACGTTGAGTGCAAGATTGCTGCTGCGACACCACTCCACTAGTTGGCATGTCTTGCTCCTGTACGCCCTCTTGTCACCACCTGAGATTCTACCAACAATGGTTGTATCATCAGCAACTTTATAGATGGTATTTGAGCTATGCCTAGCCACATAGTCATGGGTATAGAGAGAGTAGAGCAGTGGGCTAAGCACACACCCCTGAGGTGCACCAGTATGGATCATCAAGGAGGAGAAGATGTTATCACCAATCTGCACCGATCCAATTACAGAGGGAGTTACAGAGGCCCAGATTCTGTAACTTCTCAAGCAGGATTGTGGGAATGATGGTATTAAATGCTGAGCTATAGTCAATAAACAGCATCCTGACATAGGTGTTTGTGTTGTCCAGGTGGTCTAAGGCCGTATGAAGAGCCATTGAGATTACATCTGCCATTGACCTATTGTGGCAATAGGCAAATTGCAATGGGTCCAGGTCCTTGCTGAGGCAGGAGTTCAGTCTAGTCATGACCAACCTCTCAAATCATTTCATCACTGTAGATGTGAATGCTACCGAGTGATAATCATTAAGGCAGCTCACATTATTCTTCTTAGGCCCTGGTATAATTGCTGCCTTTTTGAAGCAAGTGGGAACTTTTGCCCGTAGCAGTGAGAGGTTGAAAATGTCCTTGAATACTCCTGCCAGTTAGTTGACACAGGTTTTCAGAACCTTACCAGGTACTCCATCGGGACCTTCCGCCTTGCAAGCGTTCATTTTCTTTAAAGACAGCCTAACATCGGCCTCTGAGACAGAGATCACAGGGATCTTCACACCTGTGGTTATACTCTCCCTTTCAAAGCGTGCATAGAAGGCGTTGTTCATCTGGTAGTGAAGCATCACTGCCATTCATGCTATTGGGTTTCGCTTTGTTAGGAAGTAATGTCTTGCAAACCCTGCCAGAGTTGTCGTACATCCGATGTCACCTCCAACCTCGTTCGAAATTGTCTGTTCACCCTTGAAATAGCCCTCTGCAAGTCATACCTGGTTTTCTGGTACAGACCTGGGTCACCAAACTTGGATGCCACAGATCTTGCCTTCTGCAGACGACATACCTCCTGGTTCATCCACGACTTTTGGTTTGGGAATGTACAGTAAGTCTTTGTAGGCACACACTCATCCACACAGGTTTTAATGAAGTCGGTAACAATTGCAGCATACTCATCCAGATTCGAAGATGAATCACTGAATACAGTCCAGTCCACTGATTCAAAGCAGTCCTGTGGGCACTCCTGTGCTTCCCTTGTCCAAACCTTCTTGGTCCTCACTACTGGTGCTGCAGTCTTCTGCCTCTGCCTATACTCAGGGAGTAGGAGTACAGCCAAGTGATCAGACTTCCCGAAGTGAGGGAGTGGAATAGCACGTTAGGCATTCTTGCTGGTGGTGTAACAGTGGTCCAGTGTGTTGATTCCTCTGATTGCAAGTGATGGTAATTGCTTAGTGATTTTGCCTCTTATCATGTTATATACCTCTGTCGAGTCACCTCTCATCCTCCTTCGCTCCAAAATCTTGCTTAATGGAGTAACCTGCTCACCAAAGCAAGTTCATTGACACATCCTCCTAGTTCTTCCATGTTCACTATCACTTCTTCCTCTGGAACCCCAGAATCATTTGGTTCCCTGACTGTAAAAGCCCTGCTTTTGTTCCACTATCAATCTTTTTGCTTCATTCCATTTCCATGAGTGAAATGCTTTGAACATCTTTTACATTAAAGACAGTCTATAAATGCTTTTGCTGTTATAGATCTGTTACATTTACTTTTTCTTTCTTGTATTGCATTTAGCATGGTAATTTTGACATCATTTGTCCTACTTAGTTCTATGTGATTGACTTTTCTGTGTCCTTGCTGGTTTTTCAAACTCTAAATTATTTAAAATGAAAATATCTTCAGGAAGCCCTCATAGCAGAAAGCTTGGAAAGAAACCAAACTTGTTCAATCCCCCTTCAGGAAGGAGTTATAGTAAGGCTTCTTGGTACAATGTTTTTTTAGTCAGAACAGAACTGGACTTTGACAGTGTGGGTGGGAGCTCATTATATTTAATGCTCTGTAAGTAAGTGGTTGAAGTGTGGGGAGTACACTGAAGTGTTGAAGTTTTAAGTCACCCTGAACTTCGAGATCACGTGTTAGTGACAATTGTACGGAAGAGACAAACGGTGAAAATATGAAAGGGTGAAGCTTATTGCATAAGCTACTTGTGAGAGTGGGTCTTTGGTTACACGAATAACCTCTATTTTATCCATTATTATAGTATGGTGTTCAAACTCTGTCATTGTTTCCAACAGTAAATTGAGAACAATTTGATATTTTAAATTATGAAGGGTTGTGACAGAGGTATCAATTTCAGTGATTGTGGGATTGAATACAACAGCTATATTGATAATTAATTATAAGTTTTTTTGTGTGACTGTGTAGTGCACCCCAGAGTATATGATTATAGCAAAGGTTATGCTAATGTTAAATAATTTGAGTAGGTGGAGAGAAGAAAGGAATAAGAGAGCAAGAGATTAGTATTGTAGACTGTAAATTACATTTCCTTTTGTTGAAATGTTGAAAAATATTTCCTTTTGCTTTATCTGTATATAATTGCAGAGACATTTCAAATTTGCTGAAATTCTTAATAACAGATCTTCTCTGGTTTTAAAATAAAGCAAACAATGTTGGAAATACCAACCAAACCAGACAGCATCTTTAGAAAGAGAATCACTGGGCCAGTTCTGATGAGAAGTCATTGACCTGATATATGGACTGTTTTACGCTTTCTGCAGATGCTGTCTGCCTGTTTGCACATTGGCTGTTAATCCATCTTGTTGTGTGTGTTTCTTCATTGCTTCTATTGTATTTCTTTATATTTACTGTGAATGTCCGCTGCAAGAAAATGAATCTCAGATAGTATATGGTGACATATATACTTTGGTAAATAAATTTACTTTGAACTTTGAGCATATCAGGGATCAATGTTGACGATAATAATTGAGCGTAAATAGAATTGAATTCAGAAACCTATTGTAAATTAATAAAATTTGCAGGCAATGCTAAACTATGGCAGACAGATTAGCAGTTCCATTATTTGCTTGAGTAACTATATAGGGATTAGGGCAGCAGGAATTTAAAAGTCTATGAGAAAGTTGGGCAACCTCATGAAAAAATATTAAAACAGCGATGAAGTTAAAAGAGATCTATGAGTAGTGGACTGAACGTGCCTTCTAAGATTTGTGGTTCAGCATATCCAACCAACAGAGATCAGCAATCAATAAATCTAATTGAATGTTGACCTTTACAGCTAAAGCAATAGCATACATGTCAAAGGAAGTCATGATGAAAATATATAGTGCTCCAAGACTGTATCCAGTATTGATCTCGTATAGCACTGTGTTCACCTGTTTACACTTACCATTGCCTCAGAAAAGTAGCCAATTTAATCAAATTTGGAATGGACCTCTTGAAGGTCAAGATGACTTCTTAACCTCACAGTCTACCAGGTCTACTACCAGTTTATTACTAAGGTCCTTACAACATGCTGGAGGAACTCAGCAGGTCAGGCAGCATCTGTGGAAACGATCAGTCAACTTTTCAGGCCGGAACCCTTCATCAGTTGAGTCCTGATGAAGGGTTCCAGCCCGAAATATTGACTGATCGTTTCCATGGATGCTGCCCAACCTCTTGAGTTCCTCCAGCGTGTTGTGAGTGTTGCTTTGATCCCAGCGTCGGCAGAGTATTTTGTGTTTACTAAGGCCCTTGCGCCTTATTGTCTATCTGCACTGCACCATTCCCTGTAGCTGTAGTTGTAACACAGTATGCTGCATTCTGTTATTACTTTTCCCCTGTACTACTTCAAAGTACTTGTGTTTTGAAATGATGAGTGGCTTGCAAAACTCAACTTTCCAGTGTAACACATTCATGGTACATGTGACATTATAAACCAATACCAGTTCATTTTGCTGCGTACAACAGAGAGCAAGATGAAGCACTGAGGGCAAGATTTAAGCACCTGAGTTATGATGGGTAACTGAAAACGTTTGAAAACATTTCTCCTCATAAATGCTCTCCGAGACCTGACCTTGTGGAGTTTTGTATTTAATTGGCATGACATTATACAGATGGAGTCCAAAAACAGATTTCTTGTGAATGCAGAGTAATTGGGCCTGGGCATGAGATTAATATGTATTTTGATCTTGCACCTTTTACCCCTGTTTTTATACATTGTAAATTCCTTTGCCAGAGTCACAGTGGCAACTGCCTGTGGCAGCTTGATATTCAGTTCTTACACCCTCCCTTCAGCGAATGCACATTAAGGATGTAATTTGCTTTGGGACTTTGTCAAAGATGTACACAACAATTTGTTTGGATGGTCAGATTTACAATTCACTCCACTTCCTAAAAAATAGGTTTTATCTTCACTAAGGGTATTCTACAAAACTACTCATTGATATCTTTAGTCCTGATGAAGGCCCTCCACCAAAAACGTCAACTCTTTATTCCTGTCCGTGGATGCTGTCTGACCTGCTAAGTTCCACCAGCATTTTGTGCGTGATGTGCTGGATTTCTAGCATCTGCACAATCTCTTGTGTTTTGAATTCTTTAGTAATGTTTAAAGACACACTACACCAGTCACTGTCACTTTTCTAGTCCATCATTGTCTTCCCACTTCTGCATTTTCTACTTTCTTGCTGTTCTACTTGTTACACCCCTAGCCACACTTCCATCTTGCCAAGCACCTCAGTAGTTCCCTTTTCCCGTGTTTCAAGTTCTATTTGAGTAATCCACTCAAAAATCAACAGTCACCAAACCTCCTTCTGATTGTCTTTTTTAAATGAAAATCCATTCTTCAACAAGCCAAGTTTGGATTGTTAATGCCACAACCATCAAGACCTCAAAAAGAGCAGGACATGCAGTGCGGCATGCATTGCAAACATGGGCAGAAAGCCAGCAGCACTGAATATGTGTGTCATGGCTCGGTATGACAACTGCTCTGCCCACAACTGCAAGAAACCGCAGAATATGGTGGACACAGCTCAGCACATCACAGAAACCCGCCTCACGTCCATGGACTATGTCTATGCTTCTCACTGCCTCAGTAAAGCAGCCAACGTAATCCACCCACCCTGGATGTTTTCTCTCTTCTCACCCCTCCCACTGGGCAGAAGTACAAAAGCCTGAAAGCAGATGAGGGTTATGAATAAGGCGGATGTTCATAGTCATGTCTCCAGGGTTGGGGAGTCCAAAACTGGAGGGCACAGGTACAAGTAAAGAGGGGAGAGATTTAAGAGAGACCTGAGGTGACTTCTTCACACAGAGGGTAGTGAGTACGTGGAATGAGTTGTCAGGGGAAGTGGTTGAAGCAGGTAAATTGCAGCAAAAGAAAGTCATACGAGTTGTAAATAAGACAAGTTATTATGAGCCAACCAATCCACTATTTTATTCAACTAAACACTTTAAAATTCAGGGCTTTCATAGATTTTAAAATAATACAAATTATGTATAAAGTAAAAGATGGACAGCTACCACAAAGTATCCAAAGGTTGTTTAAAATGAGAGAAAGTCAACATGATTTGAGAGGAACATGTATATTTCAAAAACAAAGAATAAGAACAAATGTAAAAAATTATTGTATTTCAGTCAGAGGGGTGAATCTATGGAACAGTTGTAGTGAGAATTTAAAAACATGCACCACACTTAACAAGTTTAAAAAATTATTTTAAAATAATTTAGTGAACAAATATAAAATACATGATGTAAAATGAATGGGAGTAATGTAAATAAATGATACTTGGAATTGGATTTTGTGTTAAAAGATTATGAAATTTTTTGTTTTGATGTGATGATTGACACCAAATATGTTGTATAAGTAAGAGGGATAGGCGTAACAAGCTGTAGCTTCAGCCTACACCCTTTCAGTCTGTTTTAAAGAATATCTATGTTTTTTGTTGTAATTTTGTCCTATGAAATCATCGTTGAAAATGATGCTTTTTGTTATGTTTGTACTGACCGAAATAAATTTCATTCATTCATTCATTCACATTTAAGAGACGTTTGGATTGGGTACTGGACATGGAGGGGACAGACTAGGAGTGTTCTGGGCAACTAGGAATTACAGAGGGGATGCTGCAGAAAGTGAAGACCAATTAACCCATGGTCCCGATTCCATAGTGTATGTCTATGTCTCTGTTACGCACATAGCACCAGGCTCAAGGACAAATTCCACCCCTCTGTTACAAAATTATTGAATGGTTCCCTTGTGCAATAAGATGGACTCTTGAACTCACAATCTACCTCCTTATGATCTTATACCGTACTGTCTGCCAGCACTGCACTTTCTCTGTAGTCATTGCATTTTATTCTGCATCATGTTATTGTTTTGCACTGCACAACCTCAAAGCACTGTGTAATGAACTGATCCATATGAACAAGGCAGCTGGACGTCATTGAACGTCCTTCTGGCAGCTCCTGCAGCCAAGCTGGTGCCAAGCGTATTGCTTCACAAGCTCTCCTTTGGACTACACTGGTGAAACTGAGAGGGGCATCTTGACGACTAGGCATCTCAGGATCTCCATACCTTCTGCCCAGGCTTGTGATGATGGTCATCACCCACTGTCCTTCGAGACAGACAGATGCCAACCAACCACAGTTTCAATTATATTTACTTTTCTTTTTGTAATACAGAGTAGACACTACAGATACACTATGTTGGTATTGTGGCTTTGCTTTCTGTAAGTTAGGCTATTTCTTCAACTCCCACCGCCCCACCAATGCTTTAGCTCATACAGAAGTGCAAATAGATCCATTATGCATCAAAGGTGACATGCAAACTGCATCTATGTTCCTGTCACTGATTCTGCATCCATGTGAGGTGTATGAAGTTAACATGAAAATGCTGAACATAACAAAAAACAGGCAAAGTAGAGACAGAACCAAACATTATTACCCAAGACTGTCTTTGTGATATTAAAAACGTATTTGTCTATACTTTGTTGAGGGTCAGAACCATCTTTACAATAATCACCATAAACTAGACCGCACTTAACCTTCAGAATTATTTCTTTCTTGTCCATGATATATGTGAAATACTGATGGGAGTATTAAAATTGACTTACCTCACGTAATTTACTCTCAAAACCAAAGAACCTGTTTAAAATAATGTTATTGTAAGCCCTGTTCCTTCTAATAGGTTTAACTAATAGTCTTTTGAATTTTTTCTTGATCTAATTTTAATTTTTCTATGAAGTTTTTTTGTAAAAACTTAATAGAGAACTTCAAATTTCCTAGAATATTCTTTCTGCACATCTCATGCCAAATAAGTTTACTAACAGCAGCCTCCCTGAAAGTTCATAATAATGCATCTTGACAATTGTTTGTAAAAGCTTAGCTTTGTGAATGTGAACTTTCAAACCTATTGATTGAACCAATGAATACATTTATTTTTCTTAAACTTGTTAAAAAAGGAACATATATGCAATAGATGAAGTATGTACTTTTCTCATATTTTGTGTTTTTTACTTTCTGTAGTTACGTCAAATAATCAAGGCTGGAAAAGGTGTGAGTTCATCTTTTGAATTATGCCATTACCATGGAAACCAAGCGCTGGAAGCCCTAAGATGCTTTCCTACTTCGGAAGCAAGATCAACTTTGGAAAACATAATTTATGCTGTAACCAAATTCTAAATAGTGAACTGCAGTGGAAAGTCAAACTGTCATAAACCCATGCAGATAGGATGTCAATGGAACCTGCTACTTAATTTTTCTTGGAAAAATAAATTGTGATATTAGTTAGTTCTGACTGAAACTGTGCACTGTGATGGATAAAGATATATCCTTTTAATCACAGTGTAATGAAGCAAGTTAACGTGGCATTTTCCTTATCCTCAACTCACTCTGCAAAAAAAATTGCAGAAATTTACAGAAAGGTCAAACAGCTTTCCCTTGTCATGCCAGAAGCATAGTAGAAGCAGCAAGGGCAGAAATAATTAATGAGTTTTGCTGCTGTGACCTCAGCAAATGGACAGGAAATAAGGCTGTATTGATTGGGCACAACCATGAATGGCGCCACTGTGGTGGCCTGTGGTTTTTTTCCTACACTTGGAGGACGGGGGTAATGAGACTGCAGGTGTTGCAAGAAACACTTCATAACCTGCCTGATAGACCTGCCATGTCAGAGTATAGTCTAATTTATCACCCATAGGCCAATTTTTAGTATAAAGACTTCATCCAAGATTGTGAAAATATTGCTGTTTAAATTCCCATTAGTGACTTGTGAGAAAAGATGTTAGTTTGATTTAAAAGCATCACTGAAAACCTGTGCAGAATATTACATTTTGCACACATATAATCAAGATTTGATTATTTTTATTTTTTGCTAGATTTTATTACGACTAATGATCTTTTGGGGTTTTCCTATTTCTTGGGAAGGTCCAATTTGATACCACAGATACTACACTTAAAGCTGCAACAGTAAATCAATAATTTGTTTAAAATTAGTAAATACATCATTTGTTAAAGTTTATGTCTGATTTATATCCCTTGAAGTTGCCTTTGCTGTTGATGGCTCTAACCAAAGGTAGAAGGATGATGTTATAATGAAATGCTTAAAATAAAAGCTCCCTTTCTTGTGTCTCTTCTTAAAATATAAAATGTACTTTTATCATTCCAGAAAGCTATTCTCATTCACTTCATATTCGTCATATTCCCGCTGAGGCAAAAATAAGTTTCTTTTTAACCTTAGGACTTGGAAAAGTCTTGAACAATGAAGCAAAAATGACAGTCGCAGTATATGGAATATCACGTCTGTAAACTGACACTGTCTCTATTTTGTTCATAGAGATGATTTTTGTGGTTTGCATTCATGCAACCTGAGATCAACGTTGACAAGAAGGCTGAGTTTACATAAATGGTCTGGATTGGGTCTAAGCTACCTTTCTTCCTTCTGTGGTGTAATTACAGCCCAATTTTAATCTGAAGACAGCTAACACAGCAAGCAGATATTATTACAAGGTTCACTCAAATAATTAGTATGTTTACATTCTCCAAATTCTTCACAAAAAAAAGCAATGCATCACATTATTGTACAGTACTCGTGTTGTTTATAAACGTCTTTATGTTGATTTCAGTAGGTACAATGAAAATAATTTTCAATAAATATAATGTCAGTGAAGTACTTTTCCCCAATGGTACGATTTGTCTGTCAGGTATCTTCTTTGTTGTACAGCCTCATTCTGACTGCAGGCAATCGTTTCTGAGATGTGTTGATTTACAAAGGGATTCCTTTTTTAGGTTTAATTTGAAAAATGCAATCTGTCTGAGTAATTGTTCTTCCTAATCCACACCCTGTACATCCAAGGCATCTCTCCTACCACCCTAGAAACAGATAACTATGTCATGTTTCATACCAATAAAGTTTTGTGCTCATAAGTGTTTATATCACTATGATAATGATCGCTATGCAGAGCAAGGGCTGCGTGTAAATTCCTAGGATATGCAATTTGGCCAGTTGCTCTGAGGAACTTCAGTGAAGTGGAAATACTGTTTTCCAATTTTAGCCCGAACAAAGGTTGAACCATGAAGGCTTTTGTGACAAAAATCCATTGCGGTTTCTTCTACTGGACCGAAATTCCAGCTTCCTTATTCTTTTGTCCTTTGTCGGCTTCTCCCACCTTTCTGATCCATGCTTACTAGTTGAGGATTACAGTTAGCATTTTAATAGTACCAGTGAAATGAAAGCTCTTAAAGACTTTCCTCTAACAGTTAAATAAAAATAAATATTGAAAGTATGGCTGAACAATCCAGGCGCCAAAATGTCTTTCTATACAATAAAATGTCACTCATGCCATCTCATGGATTTTTTTTTATGAAAGGCAATGCATTTTCAATATAATATTGAAATTGTTTTTGCAGAAGAGTAGACTTTTCACCAGTTACTCGGTGATAGAATGGATTTGATATACAGATTAACTCCAGAGGTAGAATGAGTTATTCTTCTTCCTGTTGGGAAACATCATAATTAAAATTATTTTACAAGCTGAGCTGCAGCAGTGGGAAAGTTTCCACTCTAGAAGAGAGTGAAAAGCAATAGAATATTCTTACTGATTTATCTTGCAAGGATTCCAGGCTATACTTCAAGAACTTATAGTTACTTCCATTTGTAAAAACTGCTCTCTGTCTACAATCTAGTAAACTTATGTAAAACACAGAGGAATGTTTGGTCCTTGGTGTAAAATGTGCAATACAGCAGTGTCTGGTTGGGGTACTCACTGTTACTAACATTAATGGAATTAACGTTTAGAAATGGAGATCAATATGAAGGAATGACCATGTTTATTTATTGCATGTGACTGAAGACCAGCTGCCATGCCATTCTTCTTATTAATCCATGTTTCTCAAGAGAGCTTCCAAAGGTTCACACAGTAAAACATCAGTTAATGAAGCGTTTCAGCCGTTCATTGTTTTCTTAGGCAGACAGGTGGGTACAAGGATGTCTTTGTTCTACAGAAGTTCCGTGGTTCAGGAGGCAGCTGATGAGCCCAATGTGGAACCAGCGGACTCTACCATAGCTGTATACGACTGGTGGGGGAAGCAGTACACCCCTTCTGCCACTCATCCTGGGCTCTTTTGTACTCCTGAGGAATAGACCTGAGATTCCTGGTGCCACCCAAAATAAACCTCTCCCATTGTGAACTGTTATCATCTTTGTTAAAGATCTTGCCATTAACAGTGCACTGTTCTCTTTACATTTGATCTCTCAAGGTGCAACACTTCACATTTCCCTGGTTTAATCTCCATCTGCCATTTTTCCAGTCTTATCTGCAACTGTATCCCACGGTAGCCTTTGCTAGCCTTCTTCACTATGTGCACAACACCACCAATCTTCATGTCATTTGCAAACTTAGTGACCCACCCATTTATGTCTAAATCCAGGTCATTATATAAATCCCAAGCAGGAGACAAGCAAGTATGAATCCCCATGGAATACCACTAGTCACAGGCATCCAGCCATGTGCTGAGTGGTTTAATTTTTCCATTGTCCAATCATGAAGCTTTATTGTTGGTTGTATTCAACTGTGAGGAGGGTTGGTAAAGGATCTTTGAATTGCAGGTGTTGGCCTTTGGGCCCATTTCCTCATTGGTATCAATGGATGATAGGAAGCTTGTCAGCAGAGTGTCTGTACAAATGTTTGTGCACTGCAGCTAATGACTGAAACTGAGAGGTCCTGAGTTCCTGAAAAGGTTGTATGCCAAATGAAAAAACAACAGGCCTTGGGATTACTTCTCCTGAAGTACTAAAATATAAAGAGGAACATCTGAGAAGTGAAGCACCGTCCAGAAGAGCCCAGAGGTGCCATAACTATGACCAATCTTCAAGAAAGGAGGGAATTCTGATTATGCGTCAGTAACTAGAAGGAAAATCACTGCAAGAGGATTTCTCTCACCCACTTACTTCCTGGGTCCAAAGATCTGCTCCCTAAATCAGAGTGGGTTTATTCCACCGAGAGGTAATAGCAGCTAATCAGTGCTTGGGATTAAGTAGCAAGAGCAAATTGAAGGAAGGCAGGGGCAAGGGCAGAGGCCATCATATGAGTGGACTTAAAATTAAGAGTGGTGATCTTGAGGCTTCTAGGAAGAGAGGCTTCACTCAGAGAAAGCAAAGGAAAGAAAAGCTCAAGTTTTTTTTTAAAGAAACATAGAAAACCTACATACAATACAGGCCCATCGGCCCATAAAGCTCTGCTGAACATGTCCTTACCTCAGAAATTACCTAGGGTTACCCATAGCCCTTTATTTTTCTGAGCTCCATGTACCTGTCGAGGAGCCTTTTAAAAGACCCTATCATATCCACCTCCACCACTGTCGCCGGCAGCCCATTCCACGCACTCACCACTCTCTGCATAAAAAATCTTACCCCTGACGTCTCCTCTGTACCTACTTCCAAGCACCTTAAAACTGTGCCCTCTCGTGTTGCGCATTTCAGCCCTGGGAAAAAGCCTCTGACATATAGGGTTAATGGTAAGGCACTGAAGAGTGCAGTGGAACAGAGGGATCTGGGAATACAGATACAAAATTCCCTAAAAGTGGCGTCACAGGTAGATAGGGTCGTAAAGAGAGCTTTTGGTACATTAGCCTTTATTAATCAAAGTATTGAGTATAAGAGCTGGAATGTTATGATGAGGTTGTATAAAGCACTGGTGAGGCCGAATCTGGAGTATTGTGTTCAGTTTTGGTCACCAAATTACAGGAAGGATATAAATAAGGTTGAAAGAGTGCAGAGAAGGTTTACAGGGATGTTGCCAGGACTTGAGAAACTCAGTTACAGAGAAAGGTTGAATAGGTTAGGACTTTATTCCCTGGAGCGTAGAAGAATGAGGGGAGATTTGTTAGAGGTATATAAAATTATGATGGGTATAGATAGAGTGAATGCAAGCAGGCTTTTTCCACTGAGGCAAGGGGAGAAAAAAACCAGAGGACATGGGTTAAGGGTGAGGGGGGAAAAGTTTAAAGGGAACATTGGGGGGGGCTTCTTCACACAGAGAGTGGTGGGAGTATGGAACGAGCTGCCAGATGAGGTGGTAAATGCGGGTTCTTTTTTTAACATTTAAGAATAAATTGGACAGATACATGGATGGGAGGTGTATGGAGGGATATGGTCCGTGTATAGGTCAGTGGGACTAGGCAGAAAATGGTTCAGCACAGCCAAGAAGGGCCAAAAGGCCTGTTTCTGTGCTGTAGTTTCTATGGTTTCTATCCACATGATCAATGCCTCTCATCATCTTATACACCTCAGTGAGGTCACCTCTCATCCTCCGTCACTCCAAGAAGAAAAGGCCGAGTTGGCTCAACCTATTCTCATAAGGCATGCTCCCCAATCCAGGCAACATCCTCTATGGTTTCCACAACCTTCCTATAGTGTGGCAGCGTGTTCGTGTCCTTGAGCAAGGCACTTAACAACACATTGCTCTAGTGTCTGTACGAGGAGTGGCACCCCACACAGACTTCCATTCTGCACCTTGTAAGGCATGAAAATGCCCGATGCAGGCCTCTCATGGTCTGAGTCAACGTTCCCTCCCCTCCCTTCCTAAAGTTTTAACTTTACAATTCCTCCCTTGGAGGGTCAGGCACCCTGAGCCAATAGGCTGGTCCTGGACTTATTTCCTGGCATAATTTACATATTACTATTTAACTATTTATGGTTTTATTGCTATTTAATTATTTATGGTGCAACTGTAACGAAAACCAATTTCCCCCAGGATCAATGAAGTATGACTTTAGTGAGGCGACCAGAACTGAGCACAGTACTCCAAGTGGGGTCTGACCAGGGTCCTATATAGCTGCAACATTACCTCTCAGCTCCTAAAGACAATCCCATGATTGATGAAGGCCAATGCTCCATATGCCTTCTTAACCACAGAGTCAACCTGCGCAGCAACTTTGTCTTATGGACTCAGACCCCAAGATCCCTCTGATCCTCCAGACTGCCAAGAGTCTTACCATTAATACTACAAATGTATATTCTGCCATCATATTTGACCTAACACAATGAACCACCTCATACTTATCTGGGTTGAACTCCATCTGCCACTTCTCAGCCCAGTTTTGCATCTTATCAATGTCTCACTGCAACCTCTGACAGCCCTCCACACTATCCACAACACCCCCAACATTTGTGTCATCAGCAAATTCACCATCTCATCCCTCCAATTCTTCATCCAGGTCACTTATAAAAATCACGAAGAGCAGGGGTCCCAGAACAGATCCTGAGGCACACCACTGGTGACTGATGTCTACAACCATTCTTTGCCTTCTGTGGGTAAGCCAGGTCTGGATCCACAAAGAAATGTCCCCCTTGGATCCCATGCCTCCTTACTTCCTCAATAAGCCTTGCATGGGGTACCTTGTCAAATGCCTTGCTGAAATCCATATACACTATATCTACTGCTCTACCTTCATCAATGTGTTCAGTCACATCCTCAAAAAATTCAATCAGGTTCGTAAGGCATGACCTACCCTTGACAAAGCCATGCTGACTCTTCCTAATCATATTATGCCTCTCCAAATGTTCATAATTCCTGCCTCTCAGGATCTTCTCCATCAACTTACCAATCACTGAAGTAAGACTCACTGGTCTATAATTTCCTGGGCTATCTCTACTCCCTTTCTTGAATAATGGAACAACTTCTGCAACCCTCCAATCCTCTGAAACCTCTCCCATCCCCATTGAAGATGCAAAGATCATTGCCAGAGGCTCAGCAATCTCCTCCCTCACCTCTGACAGTAGCCTGGGGTACATCTCATCCAGTTCTGGTGACTTATCCAACTTGATGCTTTCCAAAAGCTCCAGCACATCCTTTTTCTTAATATCTACATGCTCTAGCTTTTTAGTCCACTGTGAGTCATCCCTACAATCGCCAAGATCCTTTTTCGTAGTGAATACTGAAGCAAAATATTCATTAAGTACCTCTGCTATCTCCACCAGTTCCATACACACTTTTCCACTGCCACACTTGATTGGTCCTATTCTCTCACGTCTTATCCTCTTGCTCTTCACATACTTGTAGAATGCCTTGGGGTTTTCCTGAATCCTGTCCACCAAGGCCTTCTCATGGCCCCTTCTGGCTCTCCTAATTTCTTCCTTAAGGTCCTTCCTGCTTGCCTTATAATCTTCTAGATCTCTATCATTACCTAGTTTTTTTAAAATCTTTCGTAAGCTCTTCTTTTCTTCTTGACTAGATTTACAACAGCCTCTGTACACCACGATTCCTGTACCCTACCATCCATTCCCTGTCTCATTGGAACATACCTATGCAGAACTCCATGCAAATATTTATCCCCTGAACATTTGCCACATTTCTTCCATACTTTTCCCTGAGAACATCTATTCCCAATTTATGCTTCCAAGTTCCTGCCTGATAGCCTCATATTTCCCCTTACACCAATTAAATGCTTTCCTAACTTCACTGTTCCTATCCTCTTCAATGCAATGGTAAGGGAGATAGAATTGTGATCACTATCTCCAAAATGCTCTCCCACTGAGAGATCTGACACCTGACCAGGTTCATTTCCCAATACCAGATCAAGTACAGCCACTCCCCTTGTAGGCTTATCTACATATCTTGTTAAGAAACCTTCTTGAACACACCTAACAAACTCCACCCCATCTAAACCCTTTGCTCCAGGGAGATGCCAAACAATAATTGGGATATTAAAATCTCCCACCACGACAACCCTGTTATTATTACATCTTTCCAGAATCTGTCTCCCTATCTGCTCCTTGATGTCCCTGTTACTATTGGATGGTCTATAAAAAACACCCAGTAGAGTTATTGACCCCTTCCTGTTCCTAACCTCCACCCACACAGACCCCGTAGACAATCCCTCCATGTCTTCCTCCTTTTCTGCAGCCGTGACACTCTCTCTGATCAACAGTGCCACGCCCCCACCTCTTTTGCCTCCCTCCCTGTCCTTTCTGAAACATCTAAAGCCTGGCACTCGAAGCAGCCATTCCTGTCCCTGAGCCATCCAAGTCTCTGTAATGGCCATGACATCACATCTCCAAGTACTGATCCACGCTCTAAGCTCATCCGCTTTGTTCACAATACTCCTTGCATTAAAATAGACACATCTCAAACCATCGGTCTGAGCGCGTCCCTTCTCTATCACCTGCCTATCCTCCCTTTCGCATCGTCTCCAAGCTGTCTCTATTTGTGAGCCAACCACCTCTTCCTCCGTCACTTCAGTTCAGTTCCCACCCCCCCAGCAATCCTAATTTAAACTCTCACCAATAGGGCAAATCTCCCCACCAGGATATTGGTCTCCCTGGGATTCAAGTGCAACTCGTCCTTTTTGTACAGGTCCCACCTTCCCCCAAAAGAGGTCCCACTGATTCAGAAATCTGAATCCCTGCCCCCTGCTCCAATCCCTCAGCCACACATTTATCCTCCACCTCACTCTATTCCTATACTCACTGTCACGTGGCACAGGCAGTAATCCCGAGATGACTACCTTTGTGGTCCTGCTTCTCAACTTCCTTCCTAATTCCCTGTAGTCTGCTTTCAGGACCTCATCCCTTTTCCTACCTATGTTGTTGGTACCAATATATACCACAACCTCTGGCTGTTCTCCTTCCCTCTTCAGGATATCATGGATGCAATCAGAAACATCCCGGACCCTGGCACCTGGGAGGCAAACTACCATCCGTGCTTCTTTCCTGCGTCCACAGAATCGACTGTCTGACCCCCTAACTATAGAGTCCTCTATCATTGCTGCCATCCTCTTCCTTTCCCTACCCTTCTGAGCCACAGGGCCAGACTCTATGCCAGAGACGCAGCCACTGTTGCTTCCCCAGGTAGGCCGTCTCCGCCAACAGTACTCAAACAGGAGTACTTATTGTTAAGGGGGACAGCCACTGGGGTACTCTCTAGCATCTGCTTCTTGCCCTTCTCTCTCCTGACTGTTAGCCACTTATCTGTCTCCCAAGGCCCCGGAGTGACTACCTGCCTCTAGCTCCTCTCTATCACCTCCTCACTCTTCCTGACCAGCCGAAGGTCATCGAGCTGCATCTCCAGTTCCCTAACGCAGTCCCTAAGGAGCTGCAGCTCGATGCACCCAGCGCAGATGTGTCCATCCGGGAGGCTGGGAGTCTCCCGGACTTCCCGCATCTGATACAGAGCACAGAACACCATCCTCACACACATACTTCCTGTCTGTAATCTACACAAATAACCTACCTTGCCTCGACCTGTTATCACTGAAGCCCCGTTGAGCCAAAGCCTTCCTACTCTGTCATCCGCTCCTCATTGCCCACTCTATAAAGCTATCTCCTTTTAAACTCTTCTCGCTGTTCTCTTTGGCTGACGTCCATGCGCTTGCACAGTCGTGCCCCGGGATCAAACCGCTGATGAAATAACCGTCTCCTTTTAAACTCTTCTCGCTGTTCTCACCGGCTGATGTTCATGCGCTTGCGTATTCGTGCACCGATCAAACCGCTGAAGAAATATCCGTCTCCCTTTAAACTCTTTTTCCTTCTCCTCTTCATATCTGTTCAGCTAGGTAGAGATGACAGGCAGGGTAGTGTAATGTTCCTCTTGCGGGATGTGGAAAGGCAGTGTCCCAGACCACTACAACTGCGAAAAGTGCATCCCGCTGCAGCTTCTAACAAACTGCATTAAGGAGTTGGAGCTGGAACTAGATGAATGCCAATTCATTCAAGAGGCCGACAGGGTGATAGACAGGATATATAGAGAGGTAGCTACACTCAAAGTGCAGGACACAGGAAACTGGGTGACAAGAATGAGAAAGGGGTTAAAGAGCCAGTGTAGAGTGTTCCTATAGCCACCCCCCTCAACAACAGGTATATTACTTTGGATACTGTTGGGGGGGGGGGGGGAAATGACCAAACAGAGGAAAGTCACAATGGTTGGGTCTCTGGCACTGACTCTGCCTCTGTGACTCAGAAGGGAAGAGGGAAGAGAGACACACTGTGGTGATAAGGGATTCATTAGGGGAACGGACGGGAGGTTCTGTGGGTGAGAATGAGATTACTAGATGGTATGTTGCCACCCGGGTGCCAGGGTCCAGGATGTCTTGGATCGAGTCCTGGGAGGGTGAACAGTCAGAAGTCGTGGTCCACATAGGTACCAATGACATGGCTGGGATGAGTGATGAGGGTCTCATAGGGAGTTCAGGGAGTCAGATGCTAAGTTAAAGGGCAGGATCTCCAGGGTTGTCATCTCAGGATTGCTACCCTGGCCATGTGCAACTGAGGCCAGAAGTAGGAAGATGATACAGTTTAATACGTGGCTAAGGAGTTGGTGTAGGAAGGAGGTCATAAGATTTTTGGGTCATAGGGCTCTCTTCCAGGGAAGGTAGGACCTGTACAGAAGGGACAGTTTGCACTTGAACTGCAGGGGCACTAAAATCCAAGCAGGAAGATTTGTTAATGCTGCGCAGTGAGTTTTAAACTAGAGTTGTGGGGGGATGGGAACCAGAGTGCCAGGACAGTTAGTGGACGGGTTGTGGAGGCCGATGTTGGTAAGACCTCAGACAAAATTAGGAATCAAAAGGTTGAGCATAGTGTGACAAAGTCAAAAAGGGTGATTACGGGACTGAAGGTGTTGTATCTGAATGCTCTCAGTATATAGAATATGGTAGATGAACTTGTAGCACAGTTGCAGATTGGCAGGTATGACGTTGTAAGCATTGCGGAATCATGGCTGAATTGAAGCTGAGAGATTAATGTCCAAGGATACACATTGTATCGAAAGGATAAGCAGGAAGGCAAAGGGGGCGGCATTGCTCTTTTGGTAAAAACTTAAATCAAATCATTAAAAAGAGGTGTCATAGGGTCAGAAGGTGTTGAATTATTGTGGATACAGCTAAGGAACTGCAAGGGTAAACAGACCCTGCTGGGAGTTGTATACAGACCCCAAACAGTAATAAGGATGGGGCCTACAAATTACAACAGGAGATAGAAAATGTATGTCAAAAGGGCAAATTTACAATAGTCATAAGGGACTTCAATATGCCGGTAGGTTGGTGCTGGATTCTAGGAGGGGAAGTTTCTGGTGTGCCTATCAGATGGCTCTTTAGAGCAGCTCGTGGTTGAGCTCATTAGAGGATCAGCTATTTTGGATTGGGTGTTGTGCAATGAATCTGAATTGATTAGGGAGCTTAAGATAAAAGAACACTTAGGAGCAAGTGATCATAACATGATCAAATTCACCCTATTACAGCGGAGTAAAGGGAATTACACAGGCATGAGAGAGGAGCTGGCCATAATTGATTGGAAAAGAACACTGGCAGGGATGATGGCAGAACAGCAACGGCTGGAATTTCTGGAAGCAATTCGGAAGGCACAGTAGATGTACATCCCAAAGAGGATGAAGTATTCTAAAGGAAAGATGACACAAATATGGCTAACGAGAAGTCAAAGCCAAGATAAAAGACAAAGAGAGGGCATATAATAGAGCAAAAATTAGTGGGAAGTTAGAGGATTGGGAAGATTGTAAAAACTAATAGAAAGTAACCAAAAAAGTCATTAAAAATGTAGCCAATAATATTAAAGAGGATATCAAATGTTTCTTCAGACACAAAGTGTTAAAGAGAGGTGAGAGTGGATATCGGACTGCTTGAAAATGATGCTGGAGAGTAATGAGGGGCAAGGAAATGGCAGACAAACTGAATAATTATTTTGCAACGGTCTTCACTGCAGAAGACACTAACAGTATGGTGGAAGTCTCAGGTGTCGGGGGCATGAAGTGTGTGAGGTTACCATAACTAGAGAGAAGGTTCTTGGGAAACTTAAAGTTCCGAAGGTAGGCAAGTCACCTGGATCAGATGATGTACACTCCAGAGTTCTGAAAGAGGTGGCTGAAGAGATCGTGGAGGCATTAGTAATGATCTTTCAATACTTACTAGATTCTGGAATGGTTCCAGAAGACTGGAAAGCTACATTTGTCACTCCACAAGAAGTGAGAGAGGCAGGAGAAAGGAAACTACCAGTCTGACCTCAGTGGTTGGGAAGATGTTGGAGTCAATTATTAAGGAAGAGGTCTCAGGGTACTTGGAGGCACATGATAAAATAGGCCATAAGCATGGTTTCCTCAAGGGAAAGTCTTGCCTGACAAATCTTTTGGACTTCCTTGAAGAAGCAACAAACAGGATGGACAAAGGAGGATCGGTTGATGTTGTGTACTTGGATTTTCAGAAGTCCTCTGTCAAGGTGCCACACATGAGGCTGCTTAGCATGCTAGGAGCCCACAGTATTACAAGGAAGATTGTAGCATCTATAAAACAGTGGCTGATTGGCAGGAAGGCAAAGAGTGGGAATACAGGGTCCTGAAATCTTGCCTTTTCAGTTCATCTGGCCCGCTGTTTAAATTGTTCAGCAAGAACAGGTGGAAATTCAACCACCCATACACTCACTCCCTCATTCCAGCACATCTGTCCTGCCCATCCTTGACTCTGGTCTTATATTCCCACATTGGAATTCACAGAACTGGAGTGTACGCAAGTTAGCCTTAAATGCTTAAAAATGCTTAAGATGAAATAAATCATCCTAACCAATCAAATCGAATCATCGTGAAATTAACACTGTACGGATTCAGGAGGGTGAATCCAGCCACTCAATGTCAACCCAGGCCCCCAAACTGAGAGTGGGAGAGGAAGCATAGAGAGGGTTAAAAAGAAAGGTTTCTTTGAAATCGCCTTAAAACCAGAGGAAGTGAATAGAGGTTCATTTTGTTCTGTTTGGGTCATGAGACAAACAGCACCTTGACTCCTTTTATTATACAATGTATGTAGCAGCTTTTGGATACTTAAGTTTACTCACATCTGTTTCTCATCTGAAAGTGCTGAACCAAGTGCCATTAACTTGAAATGGAATTCAGAAGTGCTACAGTGTGATCTATTTGATACACCCACATCAATATTCAACCCTCCCTCTCCACGCATGGTTTTTGTTTTCTCCATTAACGGATTTCTTCCCTAATGGCCGGAAAAATGTAAATGCTCCCAAATCCAATGCACCCTGATCAAGAACATCAGCAACCATCAATCTCCCACTCCAACTACAAATGGTAAATGTCAAATCATCTTTTGCACCTTATCACCGGTCAGCAGCAACTTAACCATGTGAACTGCCTGTTGGGACCAGTTCACGCCAAAACATCACTTCACCTTTTAGAATTTGTCACTGAAACCCCATCATTAGAAAATACCTCCCAGGGATTGGTGCAGATCTAGTTTGCTCCATTACAGTGACAGGAGAAGAAAAGAAGCATTAACTTCATAGACTGAAAGTGAAGCCATAAAGAACAACAATGTAATCGATGGGCCAAATGGCCTAATTAGGCTTCTATGCCTGATGATCTTGTATTCAAAAAACAGAGGTTAATGTTATTAATTAGTAAGGGCATCAAAAGTTATGGAGAGAAAGCAGGAAATGGGGGTCGAAAGGGATAATGAATCAGCCATGATGGATTGGTGGATCAGACTCAATGGAACAAATATCCCATTTGTGGTCCTGTGTTTTATGGTCTTGTCAGAAAGGAATGAGTTATAATATAGGGAATGCAGCAACCAATTTGCACAGAGCAAGGTCCAACAAGTAGCAATTAGATATATAATCTGATTTATGTTAACACTTATGTAGATTGAGATTCAATATTGGTCACTGAATTTCCCTGATTTTTTTAGTCATATAACACTACAGCACAGGAGCTGGTCCGATGGCTCACCTAGTCTATGCTGAAGCATTAATCTGCCAAGTCCCATTGACCTGCATCCAGACTATAGCCATCTATACCCCTCCTATCCATCCAAATTTCCCTTAAATGTTGACATCGAAAACGCATCCGCATCCACCACCAGTGCTGGCAATGCGTTCTGTGCTCTCACCACCCTCTGAGTGAAGAAGTTCTGTTAGAATATTCCTAGAGAGAACATCCTGTCACCACTAGTGGTCTGCTTGGCAAACAGCCTCTTTTTGCTGTCCAACAGCTTTATGACCAACATAAGTGTTCCTAAAACCTATTTAAACACCACAATTTTTTTCAGCTCCTGTTAATTTTCTGCAGGGCTGCTTGTAGTGATATCAAAGAGTCTATCTTCAATTCCTGGAGCCTCCAAGGCATATCCTGGAGAGCTGGCTGCCAGGGGCACCTTACCACATTTTCTGCAAAGGCTGAAGTGGACTCGCACATTGCAGGGTCTAAAAGACGAGCTCTATGGAGCTGATATGTTTTAGATTAAAATTAAACCAATTTAATTGTTTTCAAATTTGACAACACATTATCAGGAGCAACTGCAAACCTGATACATTTGAAGGGAAGTCTTATAATTGAAGACTGCACTTCATTAAATTTGGATAGTCACTAATAACCTAAAAATGTTAAACATTAAACTTTTTCATGAAATTATTGTGCTTCATAGCCTGAATGTGTTAATGATTGAAAATGTCCCTTTTGTTTCCACGGATGGTGTTTACTGTACTTGATAGTATATGGAACTGCATCCCTGAGCACAGCAAGCAAATAGATAGGTAGGTCCTTTATTAAGTTTAACATTTACATTCGTTCGAACTCCACTTGTGTATTTTGCTGTGATTTCAAATAATAAATAAACTGATTGAAAATATTACAAACTCCAGCACTTTGCAAGATTTTAAGGTTAAATTATTAGGCATAATTGCTTTTGAATATTTTTACAGGCATTAAGCATATTCTGTGCATATTGATGATTTTACCTATTCATGCCAGTAACTAATTCACTTCTCTAATTGAAGACTTACTGTTAGTCTGTGATGTGAAGAATTTGGAAGCGAGATGAATTATTGAATAAAAACCCCAACCCAACCTCTGACTTTCTATAAATGACACTTATTAAATAATTAAAAGCTTCCCAAACTTTTAATTTAAAAAAAACTTTTTGATTTGCTGAGCAAATTTCATCGTGGAACCAATTTGGCATGTTGGGCCCCAGTACAAGTTTGTAGCCATGGGGGGAAAGAAGGAGGACAAGGCAGCAACCGGTGAAGGAGGGAACGACTTCTCTCCTTCAGTTCATTGTATCAGTGCTTTGTCCTGTGCTCACAGCTCAGGCCAAGCCAGCTTCCTACCTGATGAACGAGACAGCCCATGATCAGTTGCTCTGTACCGGAGAGGGGGGAGACTGCCACAGTGCCCAGAAAGTGTTGCCCAGCTTTTTTTCTGTATTTTGGATGTGGACATTGGAACATAGACCCTATTTTTCAGTCTTATAGTTTTTATATTGTGTTTTTTTTCACCCAATCTCCTTGTGTTTTGTTTGTGCAGGGAGAGGGACTTGGGGGTCGATGCGGTTGTTCCATTTTTGTTCGTTTTTTTTTGTCTGGGAGGACAGATTTGAGGGTTGATATGCCTGATCATTTTGTGCAATTTTTGTGCAGGAGGGGGGATTTGGGGGTCGATGATCGTGTTGCCTTTCTTTTCTTTCTTGGTTTCATGGCTACCCAGAGAATTGAAGAATTTCAGTGTTGAATACTTCAATAATAAATTAACCTTTGAAACTTTGAACCATGAAGATCTATAAATTGAGAAGCTATATCTAACTGGCAAACAGAAATTTTTTAAAAATGGTGTTTACTTTTAGACCTTTTCTACAATCTCGATGTGCAAGTGCCTGTGGTATTTTTGATTTTAAGTAGAAACTAAAATAATTTGACAACTTTTGATCAACACCACCCAGTGGTAGAGGATACAGTTACCTCCCAGGTTCCCAGAGACCAGGGCATGATTTCCCTTTTCTGCTTCACAGCTACCTGACTGAGACTTCAGATGTGATAGGTCAACTGCTCCACTTTTCCTCCCAAGCTCTTTGCTTGAAATTTGATGATCATTAGGGAAATACTTTAATAACAATCCCTGGCCTTATTTGTGGTCTGAGCCCAACATGAGCACATCCTTCAGCAGGGTGAACAGATGGAAAGCATCTGGCCCAGACAGTGCACCTGGCTGAGTGCTGAAGACCTGTGCTAATCAACTGGCTGGAGTATTTACCGACATCTTTAATCTCTCACGTCAGCAGTCTGAGGCACCCACCTGCACCCGAGCAGGCTTCAATCATACCGGTGGCCAAGTATGTGGTAACCTACCTCAAAGACTATCGTCCAGTGTGACGAGGTGCTTTGAGAGGTTGGTCATGAAACATTTCCATTCCTGTCTGAGAAGTGACTTGGATCCACTCCAGTTTGCCTACCGTCACAGCAGATCAGCAGCAGAGGCCATTTCATTAGCTCTTCGCTCAACCCTGGAACGACAGGACAGTGAAGATGCATATATCAGGATGCTCTTTGTTGACTACAGCTCAGCATTCAACACTGTCATCCCCTCAAAACTAATAAATAAACTCCAAGACCTAGGCCACGATACCTCCCATTTTCCAGTAAGATGGCGGCACACCCAGACACAGTAGCCTCTATGAGGCAACCAAAGGTGACGCTGTCTTTTTTTAAGTCTCATTTTTATGATCACAAGACACTGCTGGATATCACGAACTTCAAGTACCACAGGTCTAACCCATCAGCAAGTTACCGTCGCTTGGTTTGTACAAACTGAGGCTCAATTTGCACTGCGAGAAATCTCCAGAACCAGCACCAAATTCTACTACATGGTAATGTCGCTCAGCAATTCCACGGTGGCAAGAGTGGTGAGTATGCTTAAACACCCACCTGAACATGATAAATACAAAGTCCTGAAAACTCAACTTTTACAGATGTTCGGGCTGTCGGAGTCTGAGCGTGCCAAACAGTTGCTCTCCTTGCCCAGCCTCGGCGATGCTAGACCTTCAGAGCAAGTGGACCACGTGCTGCCTCTCCTGGGAAATCGCCATACTTGATACTTGTTTTATTTTTAAAGAACTCTTCATACAGCAAATACCTCATCAAGTTCACATAGCCCTCGCTAATGCACCCGTGATGGACTATAGGGAGCTTGCTAAGATGGTTGATAGTCTACATTAAGCTGGGCAGCGATGCATCATTTCTCCTCCTTTCTCTACCTCAACTAGCCTGGTCAGCAAGGCCCTCAGCATAAGGACATCCACGGCCATGAAACAGCCGATGCCAGGCCTGTGCTTTTACTAAGTGCACTTTGGCACAAATGCTAGAAAGTACTGACTGCCTTGCAGCTTCAACAGTGCTAGCACATCAGAACATTGGAGGTCTGTGAACTCTGTAGGTTCCAGCTGCCAGGGTCGTCCTCTGTTCATTACAGACACCCTTTCAGGGCGACGCTTCCTGTGTGACACGGATGCTCACGTGAGCGTGTGCTGCCAGCATCGTCTATTGATGAGAGGGATCCAGACTTATGGGACATGATGGGTGACGCTCTGCTTCAGTGAGTGACATTACACATGGGGCTCGGTCCTGGCTAAAGTGGCTAGACCTCCACTCAGTACAGATTTCCTGTGTGCCCAAGGACTGTTAGTTGATCTTCAGAATTCTGGCTTTTAGATGTCAAGGACTTTGGGTCATTACCCTGCTCTCCCAGTAAGTTGCCCACAACGACTCTGTCAAGCACATGCACCACCGCATGGGAGTTTACTCGACTGCTGGGTGGATTCCCAAACCTCGCCAAGTCCACATTCTCAACTACAGTCGCAAAATATGGGGTCAAGCACCACATTCCCACAGCTGGCTCACTGGCCCATGCGCATAGACTAGATCCAAAAAAGCTGGCAACTGCGAAGGCTAGGTATGCCAACATGGAAAGACTTGGCATTGTATGGCACTCAAATAGCCCCTGGGCTTTGCCTCTCCATATGGTCCCCAAGTCCAATGGTTGCCGCCCATGTGATGATTACAGATGCCTTAATGAGGCCACCACCCCCCATTGTTACTCGGTCCCACACATCCAAGACTTTTCAGCATGTTAGTCAGGAAATTTAATTTTTTCCAAAGTCAATCTACAAACGTAGTTAAGGGCTACATCAGGTGCCTGTGTGCCTGAAGGACATTCCCCTAACGGCTGTGATAATGCCATTTGGCCTTTTTCAGTTTCTGCACATGCCATTTGGACTGAAAAATGTGCAGCACAGACTTTCCAAAGACTGATGATTTCTGTATTAAAAGATTTAGATTTTCTTTTAGTTTACCTAGATGGCATACTTGTCGCCACTGTATCCAAATCTGAACACAAACTCATCTCTGCACACTTCGAGCACTTAAGCCAACACAGGTTGATTATTAACCCTGCAAAATGCCAGTTTGGGTTGTCAACCATTGATCTTCTCAGCCATCACATCTCCGCAGAAGGTGCAAAGCCCCTCCCATCAAAAGTAGCCGCTATTATGGATTTCCCACCATCCCTTACTACGAAAAAAAACTACAGGAGTTTTTAGGTACAGGGCCTATAAAAGGTATTTACCGCTCCCTCCCTCAGAAGTTTTCATATTTTATTGCTTTAGAACATTGAATCACAGTGGATTTAATTTGTTTTTTTTTCTTGAAACTGATCAATAGAAAAAGACTCTTTCGTGTCAAAGTGAAAACCGATCTCTACAAAGTGATCTAAATTAATTACAAATATAAAACGCAAAATAATTGATTGCCTAAGTATTCACACCCTTCAAGTCAGTATTTAGTAGATGCACCTTTGGCAGCAATGACAGCCTTGAGTCTGCGTGGATAGGTCTCTATCAGCTTTGCACATCTGCACACTGTGATTCTTCCCCATTCTTCCTTACAAAACTGCTCAAGCTCTGTTAGATTGCAAGGGGATCATGAGAGAACAGACCTTTTCAAGTCCAGCATCATATTTTCCATTGGACTGAGCTCTGAACTCTGACCTAGCCACTCCAGGACAATAACGTTGTCGTCTTTAAGCCATTCCTATGTAGTTTGGCTTTATGCTTGGGGTCAATATATTACTGGAAAACAAATCTTCTCCCAAATTGCAGTTCTCTTGCAGACTGCATTAGGTTTTCCTCAAGAATTTCCCTGTATTTTGCTGCATTCATTTTACCCTCCACCTTCACAAGCCTTCCAGGGCCTGCTGCAGTGAAGTATCCCCACAGCATGATGCAGCCACCACTATGCCTCATGATAGGGATGGTATGTTTTTGATGAAGTGCTGTGTTTAGCTCACACCAAACATAGTCTTTGGTCTGATGGCCAAAAAGCTCAATTTTAGTTTCACCAGACCATAGAACCTTCTTCCAGCTGACTTCAAAATCTCCCACATGCCTTCTGGCAAACTCTAGCTGAGATTTCATGTGAGTTTTTTTTCAACAGTGGCTTTCTCTTTACCTCTGTCCCTTAAAGCTGCAACTGGTGAAGCACCCAGGCAACAGTTGTTGTTTGTGCATTCTCTCCCATCTCAGCCACTGAAGCTTGTAGCTCCTTTAGAGTTGTCATAGGTCTCCTGGTGGCCTCCCTCACTTGCACCTTCTTGCACGGTCACTCAGTTTTTGAGGATGGCCTGCTCTAGGCAGATTTACAACAGTGCCATATTCTTTCAATTTCTTGATATTTGACTTAACTGTACTCCAAGGGATATTCAGTGACTTGGAAATTTTCTTGCATCCATCTCCTGACTTGAGCTTTTCAATAACCTTTTTGCAGAGTTGCTTGGGATGTTCTTTTGTCTTCACGGTGTAGTTTTTGCTGGGATACTGACTCACCAGCAGTTGGACCTCCCACATACAGATGTATTTTTACAACAATCTATTGAAACACTTTAACTGCACACAGGTGATCACCATTTAACTAATTATGTGGCTTCTAAAACCAATTGGCTGCACCTGTGAAAATTTGGTGTGTCATTTTAAAGGGGGCTTAATACTTATGCAATCAATTCTTTTGTGTTTTATATTTGTAATTAATTTAGATCACTTTGTAGAGATGTGTTTTCACTTTGACAGTCTTTTTCTGTTGATCAGCGTCAAAAAGGACAAATTAAATCACTGTTAATCAATGTTGCAAAACAATGAAACTTCTGGGGGGGGGAGGGTGAATACTTTTTATAGGCACTGTATGATAAATTTCTATCACCGCTTCAATCCGCAAGCTGCTGAACTTGTGTTCCCCCTGTATAGTGCACTTAAAGGCAATATGCCTAATCAAATGCTTGACTGGTCAGCGGACATGACCAGGCCATTTGATGATACCAAACAAGCTCTTTCTAACACGACCCTACTGATGCATCCATTCCCCAGTGCACCCATAGCCAGTACTACTAATGTTTCAGACTATGCTGTGGGTGCTGTGCATGAACAGTTAGTTGGAGGCGTGTAGCAGCAGCTCGCCTTCTTCCATTGGCAGCTCCATTTGCCGGAAAGGGAGTACACCGTGAGCTTCTCGGTCTCTATCCGCCATCTTCATTTTCTTCTACAGGGTCGCCATTTCACAGCATTTATTGACCACAAACCACTTGGGCTCGCGATGGCCAAAATATCGGACCCTTGGTCTGTGTAGTAGCAACTCCACCTGGCCTACATATTCAAGTTCGCAACGGATGTCCAACATGTCAAGGGGAAAAATAATGCCGTGGCCGATTGTCTCTCACGTCCAACTATTGAGGCCATACACATATACCGGCATGGCAACTGACCAAGCTACTGACCCAGGAGCCCAGGTTTACCGAACGGCAGTCATAGGCCTACAGTTGGCTAACATTAAGTTTGGGGAAGCTGGGGTTTCTCTGCTGTGTGATGTCCCAACCAGTCTCCCTCGCCCCATTGTCCCTGCAAACTGGAGACCGACTGCTTTTGACTCCATACCTTGCCTTTGGCATCCAGGCCTGAAGGCCTCGCAGAAACTGGTTGCGCTGAAGTTTCTTTGGCACAGCCTCAGAAAGACGTGCGTGATTGGACTGCAAACTCTGTGGAGTGCCAGCGGACAAAAGTTAACCACCACGTTCAGGCACCATTGGTGCCTTTTCAGGTCCCTGAGCGACGGTCTGACTATGTCAATGTGGACCTTGTTGGTCCTTCCCCCCCTCCCCCGCAATTTCACGCACCTCCTTACCATGGTGGACCATACTGCCAGGTGGCCAGAGGTCGTCGTTCTACCATCAACAATGGCTGCAGACGTGGCTTGGGTGTTCATCAGCACCTGGGATGCTCGGTTTGGTACCCCATCTGATATTTCCCCTGACTGCGGTCCCCATTTCATATCAGATCTCTGGGCTGCTGTGGCTCAGAATCTCGACATTAGGCTACATCACACCACAGCGTATCTCCCGCAGTCCAATAGTTTATGCGAGCGGTTTCATCATTCCTTAAAGGCTGCTCTGAGGGTTTCCCTGACTAATGAGTGTTGGCATGACCCATTGTCTCTCATGGGTCCTGCTGCGGCTCCGAAAGCAGACCTACAGTCATTCGCGGCCGAGTTGGTATACGGGCAGCCATTACGAGTGCCAGGTGGTTTCATTCCTGATGCCACGACCGCCCTGTCAGCCTCTCAATAGTGTTCCGCCCTCCTCAGTAAATTCAATCCTTTTTCACCTATTCCTACCTCCCATCATGGTGCAGAGCACTCTTGGGTTCCTGTTGACCCACATTCCTCCTCCTCTGTTTCTGTCTGCCATTACGCACACCAACATCCCCTTAGGCCCCCTTATGATGGCCTGTTCCATGTTTTGGAACGGGGAGAAAAGACTTTTATCATAGATAAGGGGGTAAACCTGAACGTATTTCAGAAAATCACCTTAAACCGGCCCATCAAGATTTGGAGTATTCCACTACCATGACTCCGGCATCACAACATGACCATGAGCGTGTCAACACAGCTGTGAACGAGTCAAAGGCACCTGCGGTTCCTCCACCCATGGGAGACAGGACCCAAGCAGAGTGACTCGTCTGAGCTCCAGACAGGCTCACAATGCTGGTTTGGAGGGGGTGCTGTTTGGGGTAACGTAACTGGGAGAAACGTACATAATTCACGATCACCAACATTGAGCTGGGGTTTCCCTTATGATGATGTTGTTACAGAAGGAACTTTAACGTGTTTTTGTGTTTAGGTTTTGGAGTTCAATATATTTGTATGACTGTATGTTTACTGCTGTCTGAAATGTGCTATGTGTACTTTGTGCTGTGTATGACTGTTGGTATTGTGTTTTGCACCTTGGTCCTGGTGTAATGCTGTTTTGTTGGACTGTATACAAGTATATTCATGTAAGGTTAAACGACAAATTCCCTGTACAACCAGATCTTCAATATCCTCACTTGCAAACTCCAGTCAGCTTGGATTGGCAACAACAGTTTATTATTCATATTATTATTTGTTTTCTTCTGTGGTTTAGAGGGCATCACTTCACATGAAGGGTAGCAGAACTGATATGTTTCCATGCAGGAACAAACTAATGAGTCTTTAGAACCTGCAGATGGATCAGAGGACATGATCAACAGGGACATGAATAATGACCTTTTCACACTATGAATAGCCATGATCTTGAATTCAACCATAAATAAAAATGAAAGTTGAAAAGAAAACATGAGATTCTGTGGATGCCAGAAATCCCGAGTAACAAACATGAAATGCTGGAGGAACTTGGCAGGTCAGGCAGCATCTATGCTAGGGAATAAATGGTGGGGATGTTGGCCCAAGGCCCTTCATCAGAACTCTGTTTTCGAAAGTTCTGATGAAGGGTCTCAGCCCAACGCACCGACCATTCATAGATGCTGCCCAACCTGCTGGGTTGAAAAGAAAAGTTAGTGGACAGGTTCTGGAGGTAAGCTCTTGGCTGTGTAGACAGACACTCAGTTGGATGAATGCTCTGCCTCCATGCTATAATACCTCTTCCATGGTTCTAAATCTGTAATTATCTCCACACACAAAGCTGTTGAAGATGTCAGCTGACTATTTCAGAAAAGTGAATTACGTTAAGTAAATATATTGAGATTACTGAAGCAAAGTGAATGACGTTGAGGTACAAGTCAGCCACGATCCAAAAAATTATAGAACAGGCATGAAGGGCCGAATAGCCCAATTTCAATCATATATTTATACAGTAAACCAATTATTCTCCTAGTATAATTTAGACTGAACTTTAACCTCATAATGGAAGTATGGTTTTATTCTACCTAAAGGGAATAGTTCTACCATTATAAAACAGTCGGGTTCGAAGCAGTCATGCTCACATACTTATTTCCTGCACCCCCAAGTTCTCAAGCAATAAATATGCCCTTGCCACTAAAGCCAACACCCTAAGTACAAATTAAAATATAATCTCTGATTGTTGAATGGCCTAAGATTCAGGAAAAATGCAGACATGAATTATCAATATAAAGGCCATGTACCACTTCATTTCTCAGGAAAGTAAATTTTCATCTTTTTGAAACATGGCTGGTTTAATATCCCAGATGGCATCAGGACGATTTCTCTGTGCAGGAGGCGAAGGTGGGAGGAGCACACAATTAAATGGTGACCTCTTTCCCAGCATTAAGAACTCAGAACTTTAGCATTTACTTCTGGCTACAAATAACCTAAGGCGATGGTCAGGCAGCACCTGCGCTGGGCATGTAATTAGGGATAGATATCTGAAATCAGACGGAAAACATTATATCAGCGGGTCAGGAGGCATCTCCTCGGGAAGGAGATACAGAAACCTGAAGGCATACACTCAATGCTTCTTCCCCTCTGCCATCCGATTTCTGAATGGACATTGAACCCACGAACGTTACCACACTACTTGACTTACTTCTTTTTTTAATACTAATTTAATTTATTTTAACTTAACTATTATATATATACACTCACTGTAATTTACAGCTTTTTCTGTTAAACCTGATTCAAATCTGATCCCTAGAAAGAGAAAAGATATGGGCATGACCCAGTTCAAAAAAGCTTAACCAGCCTATTTTAATACCTATACCATATTGTAGACATTTCATTTGCTCCTCTCATCGCCCTCCCCATCTTCTCCGATACCCAAACTAATTTGTTTTCTCCTTTTCTCACAGAAAGCTGAGGGAACACATTTGATCATTCAATGGAGGGAAATGGACCTTCTATATTTCAGTCTTGATAAGAGGTCTGGACCCGGAACGTCAGCTGTTTACTTCCCTACATAGATGCTGCCTGACCCACCAAGTCCCTCCAGCTTTTTGTGCCTGCTGTGTCGGGATCAGTTTAATTATCACCGACACACAGTACGTGGTGAGATCTCTACAGATGTAACACGGAGAGCCTTCTAACCAGCTTCATCAGCGTCTCATATGTGGGGGCCACTGCACAGGACTGAAATAAGTTGCAGAAAGTTGTGAACACAGTCAGCTCCACCACAAGCCTCCCCAGCATCCACAACGTCTTCAGGCAGCAATGTCTCAAAAGGGGGCATCCATCATTGAGGACCCCCCCCCCCATCACTCTTCTCAGTACTACCATCAGGGTGGGGGGGGGGGATACAGAGCCTGAAGGCACACACTCAACGATTCAGGAATAGCTTCTTCCCCTCTGCCATCAGGTTTCTGAATGGACATTGAACCCATGAACACTACCTTTCTACTTCCTTTTCTCGTTTTGAACTACTTCATCTAATTTAACTTTTTAATATAAATATACCTCTTATTGTAATTTAAAATGTTTATTATTATGAGCCGTCTGTTGGCATAGTGGCATCAGCGTCGGACTTTGGGACAAAAGGTCCTGAGTTCGAATCCAGCCGGCTCCCCTGCACGCTTTCCATCCGTGCTGGGCTACGAGCTGGTGATCTCTTTGGAAACTCACCCAGCAGAAGGCAATGGCAAACCACTCCTGTAACTTGCCTCGTATGCGGTTCCCCACTACATCAGAGAGGCGTGGAGGGAAATCGTCCACTAACCGGAGAAACACCGGATGTGACGTACCTTTCCTTTATTATTATGTAATGCAATGCGCTGCTGCCACAAAACAACAAATTTCACATGTGCCAGTGTTAATAAACCTGATTCTGATTCTGAAAATTGTTGTTTCATGGGGGCAGTATATTAAAAGATTACTATACGTTACAATAAGAAGTATATAAAATATAAATAGTGCAAAAAGAAAGCAAAATAGTGAGGTAGTGTTCACAGTTTCATGGACCATTCAGAAATCTATCACTTAACCTTCACGTTTGTTCAATATTCATGAAGCCATCCTAACATATCGATGCACTTATAAAGAAGGCAAGACAGCGACTATACTTAATTAGGAGTTTGAAGAGATTTGGTATGTCAACAAATACACTCAAAAACTTCTATAGATGTACCATGGAGAGCATTCTGACAGGCTGCATCACTGTCTGGTACGGGGGGTGGGGGGGGTGCGGCTATTGCACAGGACCGGAAGAAACTGCAGAGCGTTGTAAATTTAGTCCGCTCCATCTTGGGTATTAGTCTACAAAGTACCCAGGACATCTTCAAGAAAGGTAGCGTCCATTATTAAGGACTTCCAGCACCCAGGGCATGCCCTTTTCTCACTGTTACCATCAGGTAAGAGGTACAGAAGCCTGAAAGCACACACTCAGTGATTCAGGAACAACTTCTTCCCCTCTGTCATCCGATTCCTAAATGGACATTGATCCCGTGAACACTACCTCACTTTTTCAATATATTATTTCTATTTTTACATGATTTTTAATCTATTCAATATATGTATACTGTAATTGATTTACTTATTTCTTTATTATTACTTTTTCCCTTCTAGATTATGTATTGCATTGAACTGTTGCTGCTAAGTTAACAAATTTCATGACACCTGCCGGTGATAATAAGCCTGATTCTGATTCTGATCCTTCAACACTGTAACAAAAGGGGTATATCTTGAGTGTCTGGAGTTAGTACCCAGAGGCTTTTGGAACAGGCACCCATACCGAATATCAAAGGGGTCCTGCTAGTTGAGATGAGCTATCATTGTAAGGAAGTAACTGTAAATTTACCTGAGTATATTCAAAATGTTGAAGTTAAGTAAGTGAATGTAGAGGTTAAATCTGTTGTTAATTGTTTATTGTTATCTGTCCTGAAGGAATGTAAAATATTGTGCTAGGAGAGAGAGATTCTCTTGGATACACCTGTACGCCCTCTCCTGAAGGTTTGCTGTGTGAATAGAGACTATTATATTTTCCAGGTACATCTTCCACGTGGCTCAGTATTAGTCTGTCTCAACACTGACTTTGAGTGCAAGGTTGCTGTTGCAACACCATTCAACCAGCTGATCTGTCTCACTCCTGTACACCTCCATGTCATCACCTGAGATTCTGCCAAAGATGCGCCATCAATGTAGAGACAGTAGACCAGTGGGCTAAGCATGCATCCTTGAGGTGTGCCAATGTTGATGTTGATTGTCATTGTGAAGGAGAAGCTATTTCCAATCTATACTGACTGCTGTATCCTGATGACAAAGTCAAGGATCCCAGTTGCAAAAAAGGAGGCACAGAAGCTTGTTGATTAGTGCTGAGGGGATGATGGTGTTGAGCGTTGAGCTGCGCTCAATAAACAGCAGCCTGCCGTAGGTGTTGCTGTTGTCCAGGTGTTCCAAGGCTGAATGGAGAGCCAGTGAGATTGCATCTGCTGTAGACTTGTAGTAGTGGTAGGGAAATTGTAGTGGAGCCAGGTCCTTGCTCAAGCAGGAGTTAATTCTAGCCATGACTAACCTCTCAAAGCACTTCATCACAGTCGAAGTGAGTGCTACCAGGCGATAGTCATTGAGGTAGTTCATCCTGCTCTTCTCTGATACTGGTACGATTAATGCTCTTTTGACCCAGTTCTGTTGCAGTATTGTGAGGGTGAAGATGTCCTTGAACACTCCTGACATAAGCGATGTCTCTTGTGTATCCCTCTCTCCTTCTTAGTTCTGGTGAAGGGTCTTCAGTCTGAACTATTAATTATTTGAATTTCCACAGATGGCGCCTGCTTTTTTTCTGTTTTTTATCTCAGATTTCCAGCATCTGCAGCTTAAAAAAAGAAAAGTCGGGCACAGACACTCCTCTGGTTTCAACAGAAAAAAATATAATTCTTCCCATCAGCACAAGTTGTCACAGAGTCATTCACATCTAGTGATGTATGTTCCAGCTCAGGTTGATGCACGTTACAATAGGGGAAATTACTTTCTTAACCTCCATTTTATTGCAATGTAAACTGTGGAAAACAGTTCCCCCATGGGAGATCTGCAGGATCACTTGGAGTATCAGCAACTGCATTATCCACTTTATGTTCAACTTTATTATCCCTTTGATTTTCTCTCCTCTCCATTCTCCTTGGAATATTTTGTCTTCACATCGATTGTGTGGCAGGGTGGAGATACGTCTCTACCAAAGGAGGTGTAAAGTGCTCCATCCCTCCGTTAGCCTGTAGGTCACTCTTGGGCAAGGAGTAGCACCTGCTTAGCCCCCCCCCCGATCAGGATCATGTGAAACCATGGGAGAAGGAGGTAGAAGACCATGATCACCCACGTCAAATGACACGGCACATAACGATCATGATAATGAGCATCATAGAGCACAGATACAGGCCCCTCAGCCAATCATGTCCAAGTCAACCATCAGGTATCCAGCTGCACCCATTTCATTAGCCAGAACTTGGAGTGTAACCTGTTAATTCATTAACTAACCCGAATTGATCAGACTCACCCGGCATAACCTGATGATCACCTTTGCAAAAACTCTGCAAATCCAAATCAAATTAGTTACGTGAAATGCTTTAAGACAGAACAATATAAGAATAAAGCAAAATTGATGAAAATGTTATTATTTTACACAGCGACATCAAATCTCCATTGTCCTTCAATATGTGCAGAGTATTTTGGACTAGAACATAAAAGACTACATAAAGAACACTGATTTACCAAGTACACAGGATTGACAGTGACAGATAAATTATAGGAGCAGGGCCTTAATTAGCAAAGACAACTTTTACAGAGGAAACACGGGTTTAATGGAGAAAGATGGACTGGCAGAAGCATACGCTGTCTTCTGAGTGAGCACAATGTTCTGTTGATTTGCAATTGAAGCATAAACTTCATTTTGTAATGCTTGCTCAAAATGTTTCTGAGAATCAAGGCTTCAAAAATTCCTTATTTACATCTTTTGTGGAACAAAAGAACTTAAAGTGCTCACTCTCTTCCCACTGAAGACTTTTGCAATTGCTAAAACATCTCAAGCAACATACACAAAATTCTGAAGGAACTCGGCTAGTCATCTATGGAAATAAATAAACAGTAGCCATTTCGAACTGAAACCCTACTTCAGGACTGTCCTGCAGAAGGGTCTTGGCCTGAAATGTCAACTGTTTATTTCCCTCCATAGATGCTTCCTGACCTGTTGAGTTCCTCCAGCAATTTTGTGTGTGTTACTTTGGATTTCCAGCATCTGCGGTATTTCTCATATTTAAGCTAAAACTTCTCATTTTTTTTTACCAACAACAGCAAGGCTTGGATTGAAAGTAAGAAAGAAGCCATTGCTAGTAATCCTCCAGTCCAGGGGTTCCCAAAACCATTTTTTTTTTGCCATTGTCCAATACCATTAAGCAAGATCTCAGGTTGGAACCCCTTCTCTAGCCAGTACTGGATGAATAAAATTGTCTTTGAACATGTATGATTTTTGCACTGGTGGATGATGGTGGTGAGGCAGAGAAGAGGTGATGGCCATTTATGTCAAAGGTTGCATGAAGGATATTATTAATGACCTTTGTAAGAGTTTTTCACTACTTTGCAAGTTTAGAGCAAGTGAATTTTTCTGCACTTGCTGAACGGCAGCAACATTACGGGAGACGTTCAAGAAAGGCCTGCTGGAGAAGATAAATCTGTGCTCATACAAGGTGATAATTCCCAAATAATATTCATCTTGGATCGTGTTAACTGACAAAACATAATTTGAAAAAAATTGTAGAATTCCTACTGTCTCTAAACAGTAAAGCAAATCTCACACTGTTTACAATGATGTTTATAATACCTTATCCAGTTAACCATATAACAATTACAGCATGGAAACAGGCCATCTCGGCCCTTCTAGTCCGTGCCGAACTCTTACTCTCACCTAGTCCCACCGACCTGCACTCAGCCCACAACCCTCCATTACTTCTCTGTCCATATAGCTCTCCAACTTAACTTTAAATGACAACATCGAATCTGTCTCAACCATTTCTGCTGGAAGCTTGTTCCATACAGCCACCACTCTCTGAGTAAAGAAGTTCCCCCTCATGTTACCCCTAAACTTTTGCCCTTTAACTCTCAACTGATGTCCTCTTGCTTGAATCTCCCCCACTCTCAATGGAAAAAGCTTATCCACGTCAACTCTATCCCCCTCATAATTTTAAATACCTCTATCATATAACCTTAAGTGGCATTAAGCTTTCTATTGATGATGTTTTTAACATGACATGAGAATTAGCAGGTCCAGAGATTTAACTTATGGGCCAACTCCTTTTCCGATTTCTTTTGTACTTGTTTACAATGTCGACAAGGAAAATTAAGGAAAATGTGTGTGTTTTAATTGATTGTTTTTCATTTCCTTAGAATATCCAAAAAAAATTCAGGATACATACTCATGGAAGCAAGGAAGGAGATTGCTGTGGCCCTGACAGAGATTTTTGCATCACCTTTTGCCATAGCCACAGATTGGAGGGTTGCTAATGTTCCCATACTCACGAAAGGCTGTTGGAATAATCCAGTAAACAACAGGCTAGTGGGCAGTAGGGAAACTAATAGAAGTTATTCTTAGAGGGAGGATTTACAATCACTTGGAAAGACAGGAAGTGATTAGGAGAGTGCATTGGACTTCCGCCTCACAAACCTGACTGAGTACTTTGAGGAGGTTACTATAAACACGACCAAGGCACGCAATGGATACGGTATTCCAGGCCTTTGAAAAGGACCCACGTGACAAAATGGCCCAGAAGGTAGGGCACATGGGTTCCAAACAGTTGACATTGCAAGTAGAGAAGATGGACAGCCAGAACCTTCTTTCCTTTGGTGGCAGTGGCCAATATGAGAAGGCATCCACTTATGATGAGCAGAGGAAAGTGTAGAGATGTCTGAGACAGACCTTTTACCCAGGGAGTGGTAGGTGCCTGGAATATACTGCCCAGGGTGGTGGCAGAGGCTGATACAGTATGGACATCTAAAAGACTCATAGGCTGGCATATGGGTGTAAGAACCATGGAGGGAAGTGTTAGATTGATCAAGGAGTATTATTTATTTAGGTTGGCACAACTCTATGGGCCAAGTGGCCCATACTGTGTTGTACTATTCTCTCTTCTCTTTAGAATGGAAATGATGCAAAGGAGATGAACTTGCATGAAAGAGAACTATATCTGCCACTCCCATTACCACCCATCACATCTGACGTGTTTGGCTCCAGCCTGTCTTTGCAAATGACTCTCAATTACTCCGTGAATTATTCTTCTTAGTTGTGTAAATGACTGCTTTTGGGGGTACTCAGGCAGGATGAAATGCTGGGGAAAATCGACAAAAGATGTAGGTGAGCTTGATTAACCAGTGTTGTGAACTTATTAAGCAGAGGTGAGGAGGAAATTCTTCTCTCCCATGGTCGGAACTGCCTTTCCTGCACTGTCAACATCTCACTCCCAAGGCACACTGTCCTCGGGATAGATGCGAGGAGGATGAGATGATTGTCCAACACTTTGTGGACCGTGCATTTGCCATGAAGGTCTGAAAAAGGATGCAAGGGTCCTTGATAGGGCTTGTCCTGAACAGGAGGACTCTCTAATCTGTGAGATGTTTCTAGACCTGAATATCAAGGCAGGCATCAACTTGGTGAATGATGCACAATGTTCTACCTGAAACTTCTGTTCTTATTGGTATTGGTTTATTGTTGTCGCATGTACAGAGATGCATGGTTCCCTTTTTTTGCTTTATGTGCCACTGCAACACATTACACCATACATAATTACACTGAGGATGCAATAAAGAAATAAGAATGTAGAATGTCATGTTACAGTTACAGAGAAAGTGCAGCAGAGGCAAACAAATAAAGTGCAGGGCCACAACAAGTTAGATTGGGAGACCAAGAATTCATCTCTTAGAGTATGAGAGGTCTACTTAAAAGTTCAACAACAGCAGGATAGAAGCTGCTCCTTGAGCCTGGTGGGTTTTGCACTCAGACTTTTGTATCTTCTGCCCTATGGAAGAAGCGGTGAAGACTGGGGTCTTTGATTATGTTGACTGCACTCCCAAGTAAGCAGGAAGTTTGGGTGGAGGGAACGGAGGGGAGGATGGTTTGCATGATGGATGGGACTGTGTTCACAACTCTGCAATTTCTGGTGGTCTTGGGCAGAGTCGTTACCACACCATCTAGATAAAATTTTTCAATGGTGCATATATGACCACATGCCCATGTTCTTTAACCTTCTGATGAAGCGGAGGTGTTGGTGTGCTTCTTCGTCTATAGCCTCCACTTGACTGAACAAGGACAAGTTGTTGGTGATATTTACACCTGTGGGGGATTTCTTACTCTTGCAGGATAGCATCCTTCCTGACGAGGGGGACACTCTGGCAGGCGAGACGTGGCCGTGAAACAATCTCGGGTTCTGGGGCCTCCTCTGTGATGATTGTAGAAGTTGACTCTGAGACTGAAGGAAGTGGTTCTGATAGTGGTAGTCAACTTTCTTCTCTAACAATTGACTCTGCTCTCCTCAGCTGGTCGATGTGATGTCTTCAGATTATATCAGACGCAATCTCCACTGTGTGGGAGAGTGGTCCACTTCTGTCTTTCATCTTTCCGAGTACTCACTTTTGCTCACCTCTATAGTCCCTCATCAGGACTGCTTGTCCAGGAATGAAACATCAAATCTCCTTGTTTGAGGAGCCTTCAATTTCTCTTATCTGCTTCTCTTGCATACTCATTCTGAGACTGGGTTTGAGGAGATTCAAGTGTGAGCACAAGGGACAACCCAGTAACAGCACAGCTGTGAGTTGCTGGTTGTGGAGTGTGCAGCATTACAATATTCAAGGAGGAAATCGGTCAGCTTCTGGTTCAGTGCTAGTGTAGTGTCTTTTGCTGATATCTTTAGATTATGAGAACACTCAGTCCTCTTTTATTGTCATTTAGAAATGCATACATGCATTAAGGAATGATACAATGTTTCTCCGGAGTGATATCACAGAAAACAGGACAAACCAAAGACTAACACTGACAGAACCACATAATTATAACATATAGTTGCAGCAGTGCAAAGCAATACCATAATTTGATGAAGAACAAGCCATGGGCGTCGTAAAAATAGTCTCAAAAGTCCCCGAGTCAATCAACTCCCAAGTCCCCGATAGCAGGCGGCAAAAGGGAGAAACTCCCTGCCATAAACCTCCAGGCACCGTCAACTTGCCGATGCCTTGGAAGCAGCCGACCACAACCGACACTAAGGCCATCCGTCTGAAAACTTCGAGCCTCCGACCAGCCCCTCCGATACAGCCTCCCGAGCACCATCCTCTGCCAAGCGCTTTCGACCTCGCCCTGGCCGCTGAAACAAGCAAAGCTGAGGATTTCGGGGCCTTCTGCTCAGGAGATTCCGTTACCACACAGTAGCAGCAGCAGCAAAGCGGGCATTTCAGAAGTTTTCCAGATGTTCCTCCGTACTCTTACGTCCGTCTCCAACAAATCAGAATTGTGCACGGTCCCCTACTTGACACATAACAGATATTCATCACCGGAGAGGCCCCGCGCGCTGCCGTCGTGCCGCCATCTTCTCCTCCTCCGCCCTTTAGACTCTGGACAAACCTTTCCCCCAAGCCATTTGTAGCTGGATGGTACAGTGCAGATGTAATAGGTCTTATTCCATTCATTTTTAGGAATGACAAACTGTTCTGCCACTAACTATGGTCTACTACTACGTCGACTCAGGCCTAGGGGGCCGGCATCGGGCAGTTGTGGTCCATTGTCACAAACTAGATGTTGTGGAACACTGGTCCTTGCAAAGGAACTTCTCGATACATCAACAGTGTGCGAGGCTCTGGTGGAGCTATTGGGAACACTTCTGGCCACTTTGCAGTTGCATCCACTACTACCAAGAAATTTGTGTGCATGAAAAGCCCGGCAAAATCCACAGGAATCCTCTGCCAGGGCAATGCAGACATTCCCTAGGATGGAGAGGCACTGCTCTTGGCATCTTCTGGACATGATAGCATTCCGTACAGTGCATTGCAAGCTGCTTGATCTGCTGATCTATTCCAGGCCACCAGACAAAGTTTGGGCAAATGCTTTCATTTTAACCACGCCTATATGTACAGCATGCAGCTCCTCCAACACTCTAGCTCTGTTGGCAAGAAAGAACTACTGTGGATTCGGATGACTCAAGGACAGGGGAAGCAGACAAACCAATTGTCCTTGATTCCCCCCATTTTGTGAATTCTGAACTGATTCTTGCTCTGGGGTAATCCAATCAGAGCAATTCGATGTGGACACAAGGAGCTTCAGATAATGACCTGCTAAACCTGAGACCATTGTCAAATGAGTAGCAATTTATTATGTAAGATGGCAGGTTTGCAGGAGAAGCAGTCTGTAAAGTGTCTGGGTAACCTAGATTAACTGGTCTGAAACAGCCAGAGTTGAAAGGAACAAAGCCACAATGTTGAGGGCAGAGACCATAAAACAATGTTGGCTGTAGCCCTGGACTAGAGCCAGTAAGAAGGTGATCCAGGTAGGTCAGGTGACTTTGAGCCAAAGGGATCCATCAGTTCAACTGATGAGGAACACTAGAAGAGTCAGGAGCTCCAAATAAATAACAGCGAACACCCTTCAGCAACCAGAGAACAACCATCATGGATGAGGAAAATCCCACGGACATCCGGAGATTGGGACCATGAGGAACGCCTGGCCAGCGCAGACTCTTTTCCCAGGTAATACCTTTTCTCTTCATTGACTGTCCATGGAGGATCAGGGAATTCTAGTGGGTGTGCACACAGGTAATTAGTTCGCAAACCCAAGTGCTTTTAGATGAGACAGTAAAGGTTACTTGTTGGTAAATGCAGATTCCCTCAGTGCCCCACTAATCATTATTACTAAAGGGTAGATCCCTATGACAGCTCTCAGCTTGGATGGTACAACAACTCTCAATCCCCACATAGGGCAACCTCCATCAAGGGCAAGTTCATCTCATTGCTGGTAAGAATGGAGAAACTGGAATTTCTGTTGCACATTCCAGCCATTTTATAATGGCCGTGTAGACCTGAGACAGTGTGGGGTCTTTTCTGGTTTTCCTTTGGATCACCTCCGAAGTAATAGGGAGACTTTCGATTTGTGTTAGGCAGAATATGCCACGAGAAGTGCCTTTTTTACCTAAATTTAGTAAATTGTTCAAGTATTTCCTTTTCCAGCGGTAAATGGAACCCATCAGCATTTCCATGATTAGTTGTCTTCTTGAACTCAATCTTGTAATTGTGACCTCCAATAAACAGAGCTCATCTCCGCATTTGTGCTGCTGCTGTCGTGGAACACCCTTCCGTGGATTGAAAACGGACACCAGTGGTTGATGATCAGTAATGAAGGTGAACTCTGTCCCATACGAGTACTAGTTGTAATGTTTTACACCTCAAAGCAGACTCGAGGCCTCTCTGTCAATCTGTGCATAATTCTCTGCACTGGTAAGGGAATGTGATGCCAAGGCTATGGGGCTTTCACTTCTTTCATTCATAACATGGGACATGACTGCGCCTATGCCATAAGGTGAGGCATCTCAGGCAAACATTACTAGATAGTGTGGATTACAAAGCGTGAGTACAATGTCTGACATCACCATTTCCTTTACCTTTTTGAAAGCCACATCACACTGCTTTCTCCATTGTTATTCCTTCACTGTCTGCAGCAATGAGTTCAAGGGTGGAGCACAGTAGCCAGGTTTGGCAGGAACCTGTTATGGTAATTGACAAATCCTAAAAAGGACCACAATTATGACACGTCCTTTAGCCTTGGGGTACCCACCGCTACATGTATTTCCTCAGCACACTTGTGGAAATTCTTGTGCATCAATGCTGTGTGACCACAGTGAATGATGCTTAGTTTAAAGAATTCACACTTGTCGCAATCGTGATCTGAGCTTCTAATCTTTTTAACACTGTCTTGAGGTTTTGGAGATCTTCCTTGTCATCCTCGCTGGTAACCCTGATGTCATCCGGGTAACACTGAGTGCCTGGGAAGCCTTACCACACCTGGTCCATAGCTCTCTGTCAGAGAGCAGGTGCAGATGCTACTCCAAAAATAAGCCTATTATAGTGATAAAGCCCTTTCCGAGTGTTTATGGTGAGGAACACTCTGGGCTCTTCCTCCATTTCCGTCTGCAAGCTAAGTCCACTTCGCTGAAGTGTTTTCCTCTAGGAGAGATTTCTTCTATCTGGGCAGAGGGTATCGATCTACTTTCAGTACCAGGTTGATGGTGATGCTAAGGTCACCACAGATCCTGACAGACCCTTTCTTCTTGGCTACTGGAATCACTGGTGTTGCCGATGGGCTCCACATAACCTGGGAAAGAATTCCCTCAGCCTCCATGCGATCCAGCTCACCGGCAATTTCATCATGGATGGCATAAGGAACTGGACTGGCTTTGCATCTTTGGATGTGGAATTTTCATTTCACACTATTTTACCCCTGATATGTTTGAGTTTTCCAGTGCCATCTTTGAACATGTTTGGCATCATCCAGTATCTTTCTTAATTTCCTTTTATATGGCTTCTTGGTGGATGGATCTCCGATCAAGTTGTGGTTGCCTCAGCCAGTTACGCTCCCACAATGCTGGTCCTTCTGTTTTTACCCCATACAAGCTCAATGTGGCTTGTTGGTTGTTGTATTTCACTGTTATGAATGTCATTCCCACTGGTGTTAATTTTTCTCCAGTATAAGTTCTTAGTTGAAAATCTGCAGGCTTCAGTCCAGTATCTTTGAAATGCCTCTCAAACTCATTTTGTGGAGTGACTGAAACAGATGATCCAGTGTCTAATTCCACTTTAATTAATTTTCTGTTCACTTCTGTTTAATTTTCACACTGAAAGTCTCAAGGCTACATAGTCCTACACTCTCATCATTATCAGATTTTTTCATCAACAGTTTGCAGATTAGTGCTTTTTTTTGAAATCACACTTGACTTTTTTTATATTTGTCCCTTCTCTGTGCAGTCCATTTATTTTCATCTGCCTGATATGCTCTTTGTATGTGTCCTACTTTGTTGCATTTTCTGCAAGTTTTGCCTTTAAACCTGCAATGGTCTGGTGTACGTGAGACCCTGTCACAACAATAACACAATTTCCTTGGCCAGGTTGGTTTCTGTCTAACAAGGCTCAGACAATCATTTCAATTCAGCGATACGTGTAATCAAAAGCGTCAAAATTTCTGACATAGCCCACTGTTTCTGCTCTTTTACTATGATTACACTGGTAGCAAATGTTTTCAAAGTGTTGGTTCCTCAGAAATGTTTCTTGTTTTTGATGGACCACTTGAAGTTGAACACAAATATAATTTCAGACTACTTGTATCACATAAGAATTTAGAGAAACAAGAAATTAACTTTTTTGATTATATTGCACAATGGTGTTGATGTTTTGCAATAGTTCAACTAAACTAAATATCTTTTGTTGATCTTTTTATTTGTACTTAGTGTCTGAGGCTTCTCACTTAAGTATCCATAAAATAATCAGCCAGCATTGATGGATTCTAGTTGTCCTAATACTGTTTCCCCATGACTGCAATGATCTGGTGAAACCTTTCACCATGCTCGTCACTGACAGCGCCAAAATTTGCAGGGAAGAAGTCTAAATGGGAATGCAAAAAATGAATCTTTAGTGACATTCCACTTCATAGTTTGTATGCTTGAAGCATGTTGTCAACCAGATGCATGTAGATTGGTGCTCTGTAGTTGCCTGTTATGAACTGTAACGTTTTAGAAATAAACCAGCAGCAAGAGATTTCACAGAGTTGGGTTTTAATGTTAAAACTACTATCTTTATTAGTATCTAGTTATAATATCGTAACTTAACCAAGATAAACAAATGTTAACAATGTTATGTGTATATATGTGTGTAATATATAGCTCCCAAACTAAGTTAAGCTTGGGGAAATAAAGCTTAAAGTCTTGAGATGATAAAGTAGGGAAAGTTCAGTCATCCACAGAATAAGTGATAGGAGAGAGATATTTGTAATCCGGGGTGAAATGTAGAGAAAATGTCGAATTTCACAGGTAAACCAAAGTGTCGTCGCCGAAGATCTTGTCCGTCGTATCGTTCCAAATCCACATACGAGTTATTACCGAAAATGATCTGTCACAGGGTTAACACCTTCAAGAGCTTACCACACAACATACCCAGGCAAGGGTTAACAGATAAGTGGTCTCCACAGGATATCCCAAACAAAACCCACTGCTTTGGATTATACGAAGTGACAGACACACATTCGTTGTGTTCCATGTGCCGATGTTTAACCCACCCTTGTGGGCATAAGAGAGTTCCAAGCCTCAGCTGCGACCAGCTGAAGCTACCGGCTTCCCCAGTCTCTCTCTCTCTCTCGACCGTCTTCCAACTGTGACTTTCTGTGTCCTTGTTTTAAAGTTAAACAAGCTGCAAGTCAGTCAGTGAACAACATCATAGACCCGCCTCAAAGTGACAGTCCACAGTAAACGAAACCTATGGGTTCGTAACGTTGCCAAAAGAATTTTCAACAACATCCCTGAATAACTTCCATGCGATTTTTATGGTCCCACTTGAAGTTCTTCAAATTGCCTGTCATTGATGACCTGTTTGATTTGTAGATCAACCAAAATGCCTTCCTTCATCTTAGCATCAATTATTCTGACTTGAATTATTAATTGAAATATCGAATATAGGTGATTTTTTTTTAAAAAGGCGGTGCGTAATAGGGAAATTTCATGGTGATTTTCATAATCAGCAGCCCCAAAATCCATAAGATACACCCAAAAGTATTCAGGAAGCAAAATCTCTGTTGTCCAGTGTTATTATTACCTGGTACACACTCTTTATGAACCTGTGAATTGTTCCATTTCTGACTTTAAAAAAAATACTCTATCGTGTCTTTCCTTCCGAAGAACAAATGCTGCGCTGCCATTTTAAAAAAAAACTCAACTGCCTCTGCACGTGCTGGGCTGCGTTTAATTTAGACTGAACGTCTTGTTGCACTTCAGCAGGTTAACAGACATCTCCAGTTAGTTTTAAAAATACCCCATCTCCAATGTTATGTTTTGTAATTTCAAAACATTGAACTAATTCAAAGGAAGACAGGGGAGTCCGAAGATGCAGGTCTAACTTTGTGTTTACTTTAAATGAGCTATGCACGTATCATGTGGTAGCGTGATGACATATGCAATTCACGTATTTATACATATAACCCGTAATGAATTATTTAAACGAACAAAGAATGCCTCACCACTGACATATTTACGAGATTACTCAAATATTACTGAAATATTAAATATACAACACCCATCTGTCCTAAGGCATAATTATAGTTTATTAGTTTATCTCCTGTGCTGCTGCAGACCCAGTTTGGCAATTTTCCCCACAGAACTTGACCAGATTGGTTAATGTTTGTTTTAGACGTGGTTGTGTTTTACATCGAGTACTTTCTGTTGTCTTGCTGTCTTCAGCACTTTCTCCCAATGCTGGTCAATATGGAGATGCCCCGATGCATCAGCTGGGTGATGATGGTGAGGAGGTTTCCTTCATCATGTGTAACCTGAAGTCATGAGTCTTCATGGGACCTGAACCTAATGGTGTGGATTCCCAGGTCTGCTCACTGCTGTCTGTATGTCACCATACTGCCATCTTGCTGGTGGGCAGAGTGTATCAAGGGTTTGTATCGAGGATAACTGTTGTCACCAACAATAAAATACTGGGCCCAGAACATACACTCCTACGACTCAAGGATTCTTTTTATTTTACTTGTGCATAAGGAGACCAGCATGGCCCCCCGTCACCCACACCATTCTGAACTCTAAACAGAAAACTGCTACTTTTATACAGAATTGGCTTATCAGTTACAGGTATTTATTACTGTAAAGTGAATATGTTTGAATTCCTTGCTTGCAATCACCATTCAAAATAGAGGTGTTAAAAGTCAATTGAAATTCTGAGCAGAAAACTGATGATATTTTGAAGTTAGTAAAGACACTAGAGCCTTCGTTGTTGGGTGTGTTTCACATTCTTTTGTTACCTCGTCTGTCTTTGGCATCTCTATTGTGTAAAGAGGTGACATGTTTTAGGAAGATCATTCTGGAAAAGTCTCACTACAGAAGCCTCACTCTTCTGGTTTGAGTTCACACTGTCACAGTCGTCCTTGTGTATCTCATCTGTAGAAAGCCAAGGTGCCTCAGGCAGTCTCACTTCAAAGAACCTGCTCAACTACAACTGCCCCAGTCTATCCTGTCTTGCCGTGACTTACACACATGTGATGCAGGGACCTGGCTGTGGTTTGTAAGGTGTGATCGTGTGAGTAGACCAGACTGTGTACTAGAAGGGAACATAGAAACATAGAAAACCTACAGCACAATACAGGCTCTTCGGCCCACAGATTTGTGCTGAACATGTCCCTACCTTAGAAATTACTAGGTTTACCTATAACCCTCTATTTTACTAAGCTCCATGTACCTATCTAAAAGTCTCTTAAAAGACTCTATCATTTCCGCCTCCACCACTGTTGCCGGCAGCCCATTCCATGCACCCACCATGTGAATGTGGGACAGCTTTCACAATGAACTGAGGTGACAATTTTGCAAGATTGGCATGGCTACGAGCAACTTTGCCATACCCAAAATATCCTCTGGATCAATGCTGACCTTCATTCTTAAAAATGAGTTGCTCTTGAAATGTCATTATTGTTGTTTCAACTCATCTTTTCAAACATAGAGAAAGAAACCACAGGACAATTTGCTTTGGTGATGCTTGTTTGCTGCATAAATATCAGCCAAAACTCTGGGGGAGAACTACGAAATTCCCCTTTCAAAATGCCTTGATGTCTTGCAGAGATGGGAACAGATCTACTCAATTGCCCACCATTGAGAACATCTACCATAAACGCTGCCTAGGCAGGGCGAAAAGCATTATCAGGGATGCGTCTCACCCTAACCATGGACTTTTTACTCTCCTCCCATCCAGTAGGTGCTACAGGAGCCTCCGCTCCCGCACCAGCAGGCACAGGAAGAGCTTCTTCCCTGAGGCTGTGACACTGCTGAACCTCTCATCACAGTGCTAAGCAGTATTGCATCCGTATTGTACTGTCTCAGTACTTTTATATTTGTGTGCTGTAGCACTTCTTTATTTGCAGCTATTTTGTAAATAACACTATTCTTTGCATTTCTGGTCAGATGTTAAATGCATTTCATTGGCTTCGTAACTGTACTTGGCACAATGATAATAAAGTTGAATCTAATCTAATCTAATATCTCAGATGGATCTATACTCTGTTATTAAGTCTGGACGGGATTAGACTCTGGAACTTCACTTCCTATTGACTTAGAGGCCAGAGTTTTCCTGTTGATCTATTTTTACATTTATTTGACTCATCCATTGCTTAATCTTACATCTTTGGGCCCTTTTCTTTAAATATTACTTAGGGATACAGCATAGTAACAGGCCAGCGTCACCCAATTACAGTTATGTTTGTCAAAAACTTTGACAAACTCCTGTAGATGTGTAGTAGAGAGTGTATGGACTGGCTGCATCATGGCCTGGTTTGGAAACGCCAATGCCTTTGAATGGAAAATCCCACAAAAGGTAGTGGATTCAACCCAGTACATCATGGGTAAAGTCATCCAAACCATTGAGCACATTTAAAAGAAATGCTATAGTAGGAAAGAAGCATCTATCATCAGAAATCCCCACCACCCAGGCCATGCTCTTTTCTCACTGCTGCCATCAGGAAGAAGATACAGGAGCCTCGGGACTCACACCACCAGGTTCAAGAACAGTTACTACCCCTCAACCACCAGGCTCTTGAACAAAATGACATTCTCTTGCCCATCCATTGAGATGTTCCCACAACCAATGATCTCACTTCAAGGACTCTTTATCTTGTTATTTGTTCTCTTTATTTACTTCTATTTGTTTGTACTGGTTTTTGCATAGTTTGTTGTCTTCTGTACTCTGGTTGATCTTTCGTTGATCCTGTTATAGATTTGCTGAGTAAGCCCACAGGAAAATGAATCTCAGGGTTGTACATGGTGACGTATACAGATTGTACTTTGATAATAAAATTTACTTGTACTTTGTACGAAGTGAGCAATTGATCTACTAATCCGTGTATGTTTGGAATGTGGGAGGAAACCGTAGCACCCAGAGGAAACATACATGATCACAAACTCCTGAATGGACAAACACCTTACAGAGAGTGGCGGAACTGAACTGTAAAAGTGTCACGCTAAACTCTGAGCTGCCCTGCTGCTCTTCTTGCTGCATGCTGGGTAGCTAAATTGAACTACGTGAATAATAGCTATGGTATTTACTCTTCTGACAACTGATCCATTGTTTGAAGACACCACTCGCAGCGTCTTTGCTGTCACCATTCACCCCAACCTCAGTGAGCTTGTCAACTGGCTTCACGAGGGACATTTCTACAGAGGAAAAAAGTTGATGGGCCAACATCCAGGAACTGTGTGATCTCACTCTTAACACACAACATGCCTGAGGAGACCTAAGAATAATATAGAACTCATCTGGATGCATCACATCTTAGTATGTCACTTGCTCTGCCCAAGACTGCAAGAAACGACGGAGAGCTGGAGTTATGGACACAGCTCAGCACATCATCGAAACCAGCCTCCCCTCCTTGGGCTCCGTCTATGCTTCTCACTGCCTGAGAAAAGAGGCCAGCCCAATCAGGGACCCCTCTATATTCTCTCTTCTTCCCACTTACATTGGGTGAAAGATACAAAAGCATGTGCCAACAGGTTCAAGTTGAGGGTCTTGGTGCAGGGGGCAGGGATTCAGACTTCTGGATCATTGGGATCCCTTCTGGGGAAGGTATGACCTGTACAAAAGGGCTGGGTTATATCTGAACCCAAGGGGGATGAATATCCTTGTGGGCAGGTTTGCTAGAGCTGTTAGGAAGGGCTTAAACTAATTTGGCAGGAGGATGGGGCAGTTGTTATACAAGGCAATGCATTGTGTAGAGAGACTGTGAGGAAGGCCAGGCAGATGATAGGGCAAAATTGCAGTTAATGGGATGAGTTGATGTGTAACATGGGGGAAAGATCAAAAAGGGTGATGAGTACAGGACTGAAGGTGTTATATTTTAATGCACGTAGTATACAGTATAAGGTAGGTAATCTGGTAGCGTAGATAGAGATTCGTAGTTATGATGCTGTGGACATCACTGAGTCATGGCTGAAAGAAGAATATAATTGGGAGCTTAACATCCAAGGATGCTCTTTGTATTGAAAGAACAGGCAAGTAGGCAGAGGGGGTGGGGTCATTCTGTTGATAAAATATGAAATCAAATCCTTAGATTGGAAGATATAGAGTCCTTGTGCATAGAGTTAAGAAACTGCAAGGGTAAAAAGAAACTGATGGGAGTTACGCACAGACCTCCAAATAGTTGCCAGGATGTGGGATATAAATTACAGTGGGAGACAGAAAAGGCATTTAATAAAAGCAATGTTATGATAATCATGAGTGATTTCAATATGGGGATAAATTGGGAAAATCAGGTAGGTGCAGGATCTCAAGAGGGGGAGTTTCGAGAATATCTATGAGATGGCTTTTTAGAGCAACTTGTGGTTAAATTCTACAATTTTGGATTGGGTAATGTGTAATTAACTAGATTTGATTAGGGAGTTTAAGGTAAAGGAACCCTTAGGAGAGATCATAATGTGATAGAATTCACCCCAAGGTTTGAGAGCGAGAAGATAAAGTCAGATGCATTAGTATTGCAGTAAAGGGAATTACAGAGGTATGAGAGAGGAGCTGGCCAAAGTTTATTGGAAGGGGTCACTCTCAGGGATAATGCTAAAACAGCAATAGCTGAGTTCCTGGGGGCAGTTCAGAAGGTGCAGGATAGATACATCTGAAACATGAGTAGGTATTCTAAAGGGAGGATGAGGCAACTGTAGCTGACAAGGGAAGTCAAAGACAAAAGCAAAAGCAAGGGGATAAAATATAGCTAAAACTAGTGGGAAGCTCTTATAAACCAGCAGAAGGCAACTAAAAAAAACATAAGGAGAGAAAAGATGAAATATGAAGATAAGCTAGCTAAGAATATAAAAGAGGATACCAAAAGTTTTCTCAGATATATAATGAGTAAAAGAGAAGGAACAGTGGATATTGGACCACTGGAGAGGTTGTAATGGAGTCAAAGAAATGGGGAGCAAAACAATTAACTGTGGAAAACACTAGCAGTATGACAGAAATTCAAGAGAGTCAGGGGGCAGAAGTGATTGTAGTTGTTGTTACTAAGGAGAAGGGGCTTGGAAAGCTGAAAGGTAGATATATCACCTGGACCAGCTGGACTACACCCCAGGGTTCTAAAAGAGGTAGCTGAAATGATTGTGCAGGCATTCGTAATGATCTTTCAAGAATTAATAGATCCTGAAATGGTTCCGTAGGACTGTAAAACTGCAAATGTCACTCCACTCTTTAAAAAGAGAGTGAGTCAAAAGAAAGGAAATTATAGGCCAGTTAGCCTGAATTCAGTGGTTGTGAAGATGTTGGAGTCTATTATTAAGGATGAGTTTTCAGGGTACTTGGAGGTGCATGACATAGTAAGCTGAAGTCACCTTGGCTTCCTGAAGGAGAAATCTTGCCAGACAATCCTTTGGAATTCTTTGAAATTCTTTGAGGAAATAACAGTCAGGCTAGACAAAGGAGAATTCATGGATATTGTGCATTTGGATTTTCAGAAGGCCTTTGACGAGGTGCCATGCATGAAGCTGCTTAACAGGTAAGAGTCCATGGTATTTCAGGAAAGATCCTAGTGAAACCCACTGGTTTCCTTGGCTGCGTAAATCTAGGGAATACACACTCCAGTCCCGCCAAACCCATGAGATTAAGACAGCTCTCCAACCCCAAATCCCGGTTTGTGTGGTAATTTGTTAGCCCGTTACAAGTTAGTGTTAAGAAACAACAGACAGCTCACTGCATATGATTAAAGGATTTATATTTATGAATCTTAACTTTAGTAGTGAAACCTTTCCCAGGGTGTTACACTAGCATGGATAGAAGATTAGCTGACTGACAGGACGCAAAGAGTGAGAATAAAGGGTGCCTATCCTGGTTGGCTGCTGGTGACTAGTAGTGTTCTGCAAGGGTCGATTTTGGGAACATGTACTGTCATGCACTTTGATAGACGAAATAAAGGCATGCACTATTTTTTAAATGGAGTGAAAATTCAAAAATCAGAGGTGTAAAGGGACTTGGAAGTCCTTGTGCAGAATTCCCTAAAGGTTAACTTTACCACTAGTCTGTGGTAAAGGAGGCAAATGCAATGTTGGCATTCATTTCGAGAGGACTAGAATGTAAGAGCAAGGATGTAATGCTAAGGCATTTGTCAGACTGCACTTCAAGTAACGTGAGCAGTTCTGGACCCCTTATCTCAGAAAAGATATGCTGACATTGGAGAGGGTCCAGAGGAAGTTCACACAAATGATTCAGGGAATGAAAGGGTTAATGTATGAAGAGCATTTGATGCTCTGGGCCTATACTTGCTGGAATTTAGAAGAATGAGGGGCGATCTCATTGAAACCTATCAAATATTGAAAGGCCTACGTAGAGAGGATGTTTTGTATCATTGTGAAGTCTAAGACCAGTATAGTGGGTTGTCCATTTAGAACAGAAATGAGGAGAGATTTATTTAGCTAGAGGGTAGTGAATCTTTGGAAATCTGTAGAAGGCAGGAGAATGCAGCCAAGAGGGACAACAGAACAGCTTTGATGGAAAGGCAGAGAAGGCCTGATGTGCTGAACAGCCTAATTCTGTTCCTTTGTCCTATGTCTGACACAGCTTCTACCCTGCTGTTTCAAGACTCTTGAATCAACCTCTTACACGTTAAAGATGAACCCTTGACCCCACAGACCACCTTATCGTGCCCCTCGCAAATTAATGTCTGCCTGCACTGCTCCATCTCCGTAGCTGCAATTGGCTATTACTTTTCCCTTGCACTTACGTTTTGAAATGATCTCTCTTGATGGCACGCAAAACTAACTTTTTCATTGCATCTCAGTGCATGTGATAACAATAAACCAATGCCAATGACATGTATCCTTGAGGAATTAGCCATCAGCACCTCCAGTCGTGGACATGAAGCAGGGTGAAGGAGGATGTAGTAGATGAAGTCAACAGAGCATCTAGAAACTGAAAGGGGGTGGAAGTGAGACATTTGCAGAACCTGAATTGACTGAAACTATGGATATCCTTTGCTCCAGTTTGGGAGGGCAGTGATTTCTCTGGCCACAGGCCGTGTCTCTAGAAAGGATATGATTCTTTGATGTACGCTTGCTCAAAATAGTACCTACGGCATGCTGAAACCCTTCTGTGTGATGAAAGCACTATGGATGGTGGTGAGCCCAAGTGTAGAGTAAGGTCCAGAATACACTCGGGCTCAGCTTGAGCCAGAAGGTGCTGATTCTGTGCAATTCATTGGCACAAGATAGCTGTGGAGGCCAAGCCATCATATACTTAAAATGACACAAACAAGATCCAAAAGCACAATCACAAGCAGAAGTACTAGAAATGGAACTCCTATGATTGAGCACTGAGTGCTCAGCACAAGGCCTTTAAGTACAGTTTTTCCAGTGGCAGTCTGAGTCTTAAAGGGACAGCGGTAGCTAGCAACACGTTGGGGAGCTGGAGTGCTGAAACTTGGACGCCTGTGGCTATTCAGTCAGGACCATGACATTCTGCACCGAATGGGAAACATCATCACGCCATACAGCTGTAACCCCATGGATTATTGATGGACTTCTCTCTCACATTGACAGGAAATTCAAGGTGAGAATTTTTTTATTAATGTGTCTATGAATCCATAGGTTTCTTATCTCAGACAAGAATGAATCCAGTGGGTCCTGTGAGGAATCAGGAGCTAGAGATGGAGAGACTTAATAGTTGCCTGAAGGGCAACATCTTATACAGAGAGTGTGAAGAATATGGGATTTACTGCAAGAGGAAATGGTTGAAGCACATTTAAAAGGCAAATGAACAGGTCCATCAATTAGTAAGGTTTAGAGCAGGGGTTCCCAACCTTCTTTATGCCATGGAGCCTTGCCATTAACCAGCTGGGAACTCCTGGATTAGAGGGATATGGGCTAAATGCAGGAAACTGGGCATAACCTGGAAAGGCATCTTGGTCAGTATGGACAAGATGGGCCAAAGGGCCTGGCTCCATACTATATGTCTTTAGGACTTCTATGTGAGTATGTAGATCCTCAGGCACATTCAAGCTCAGAACAAAAGGAGTTCTAAGACTCATTTATATTTCTGGGTGTGCATAAAGGCAAGTCCTTAGATTTAAATCAGGAGAGTTAGGGAACTTTAAAGTGACCCTGACTCATATGGTAGTGTAAGCCAGGACCCCAAGTTCAAAGACAAAATGAGAGAAGGACAAGTTGGCATGGGCACAAAATGCTGAAATTAAATTTACAATTAACTTTAGTTCTTTACACAAAGATTAATTAATAACTCTTAATGAACTTCCAGGAAAGTTAGAGGTAAAAGCCAAATAATTTTTAGGAGGCAGTTGGATGTTGTGATGGGAAAGATCAGTCAATTAAAGTTGTAATTGCAAAATAATGCAGACAGCAATCACTATTTCTGTTTCTGCAGTCATAAACATGGTATGAAGTAGCAATCCAAAACCTTTTTACATTCCTGCTATGTTCTTTCTGAAATGGCTGGAGCCTTGCAATTGGGAACTTGGTGACTCAAATGGATTTGAGGGAGTTTCGAGTTACAGCCTTGGCTCCCCCAGGTAAATAAAACCATTAGTACAACTCACTGTGCTGCACATCTGAACCAGTCCTGTGCTCGAGGGGTTAAACAGCAAGTGGATGGAATACACCTGCAAAATGACAGGTTACCTTCTGGCAGTAACAAGGGGTTAGCTAACACCGACCGCTCATACAGCAGTTGGCAAGTGAACTGAGAGTGCACTCTGCAGGCAAACGTACAGCACTACATTCATTGAACGCTCCACGGTGATGGAATGCAACAATACAGGCCGTCTTGACTCAATAATGCAAGTAATTCTCATTTATTTCCGCTTTTGTAAATGTATGACATGCCAACAATTAAAAATGTTCCACATTCATAGAAAATAGAACATAGAACAGTACAGGCCCTCCTGCCACAATATTGTGCTGAACCAACTGAAAAGAAAATCAAAAACACCCAAACACTAATCCCTCCCACCTACACAATGTCTGTATCTCTCCATAAGACACAGGAGCAGAATTAGGCCATTCAGCTCATCCAGTCTTCTCCACCATTCCATCATGGCTGATCCTGGATCCCACTCAACCCCATATATCTGTCTTCTCACCACATGCTTTGATGCCCCGACCGATCAGGAAACGATCAACTTCTGCCTTAAATGTACGCGTGGACTCGGCCTCCACCGCAGTCTGTGATAGAGCATTCCACAGACTCACTACTCTCCGGCTAAAAACTTTCTCCTTACCTCTGTTCTAAAAAGTCGCCCCTCAATTTTGAGACTGTGCCCTTTAGTTCTGGATACCTCCACCAGAGGAAACATCCTCTCCACATCCACCCTATCTATTCCTTTCAACATCCGTTAGGTTTCATTGAGATCCCCATGAATTCTTCTAAATTCCAGTGAGTACAGGCCCAAAGCTGCCAAACACTCCTCATATGCAGACATCCCACCTCTCCCGGAAGTTCCGGGAGTCTCCTGCATATCGATAGTGGCTTCCTGATGTCCGGAAATTATATAAAATATCCCAGAAATAGATTTTTTTGAGAGGGAGAGCGAGCATCCTGATTGGTCTCTCTTCGTGCTAAGAGTGGTCCCCAACCACCAGGCCGTGAGGAAACGATATGATTTGGCGATATGAAACGATATGAGTCAGCTGCACCTTTCCTCATTCCCTGTCACGTCTACTGTTGATTTTGAATGCACACAAGGTCATTACGCACGTGTCATCCATGTCAACAGGGGAAGGAGATCAACTCCTCGAGCTTGTAAGTGACGGCGGGCTGAAAAGTATGTTTGACATAACATCTCTGCCGGCATTCTGGATCAAAGTCAAGGCTGAATATCCTGAGATAGCCACGAAAGCACTGAAAACGTTGCTTCCATTTCCAACATCATATCGCTGCAAAGCGGAGTTTTCTGCAATGAATGCAACCAAAACTAAATTGCAGAATAGACTGGACATAAGGAACCCCCTTCAAGTATCGCTGTCTCCCATCACCCCTCGATGGCACCGTGTTGTTGCAGGGAAACAAGCCCAGGGCTCCCACTGATTCAGCGATATTGGTGTGTTGCGATGATTTTATATGTTCGTACAGGGAAGATATGTGCTGTGTGTTTAATATCCAAACGTTACTTAAAATATTATAATGCTATTTACTTATAGTTGACTTATCACCAATATTCCGGTCGTGATTAACAGCCCCGCCCCCGGTCGGCTGGTCCGCAAGAATATCATCAATATTAAACCGGACCGTGATGCAAAAAATGTTGGGGACCCCTGCTAAGTAGACCTATCAGTTTTCTCTGTGGGCGGGCTTCACAGTCGACCTCAAAAATAATGACAGTGTTTCTCGCTGCACTGTTTGCAACAGTGACTTTTCTATTGCCCATGGTGGGTTAAAATGTAAAAGACATGTTGAGGTGAGTTTAAAAACGCAAACACGAGGAGATCTGCAGATGCTGGAATTTCAAGCAACACACATCAAAGTTGCTGGTGAACACGGCAGGCCAGGCAGCATCTCTAGGAAGAGGTACAGTCAACGTTTCAGGCCGAGACCCTTCGTCAGGACTAACTGAAAGAAGAGCTAGTAAGAGATTTGAAAGTGGGAGGGGGAGGGGGAGATCCAAAATGATAGGAGAAGACAGGAGGGGGAGGGATGGAGCCAAGAGCTGGACAGTTGATTGGCAAAAGGGATATGAGAGGATCATGGGATAGGAGGCCTAGGGAGAAAGAAAAGGGGGAGGGGGGAAGCCCAGAGGATGGGCAAGGGGTATAGTGAGAGGGACAAAGGGAGAAAAAGGAGAGAGAGAAAAAGAAAGTGTGTATATAAATAAATAAATAACAGATGTGGTACAAGGGGGTTGGAGGAACAACACCTTATATTCCATCTGGGTAGCCTCCAACCTGATGGCATGAACATTGACTTCTCAAACTTCCGCTAATGCCCCACCTCCCCCTCATACCCCATCTGTTATTTATTTATTTATATACACACTTTCTTTTTCTCTCTCTCCTTTTTCTCCCTCTGTCCCTCTCACTATACCCCTCCCCCTTTTCTTTCTCCCTAGGCCTCCTGTCCCATGATCCTCTCATATCCCTTTTGCCAATCAACTGTCCAGTTCTTGGCTTCATCCCTCCCCCTCCTGTCTTCTCCTATCATTTTGGATCTCCCCCTCCCCCTCCCACTTTCAAATCTCTTACTAGCTCTTCTTTCAGTTAGACCTGACGAAGGGTCTCGGCCGGAAACGTCGACTGTACCTCTTCCTAGAGATGCTGCCTGGCCTGCTGCTTTCACCAGCAACTTTGAGGTGAGTTTAACAGGTGTCATTTGTTCATTAGCATAGCTAACGTTATTTAAACTAGCTGGCTGGCTGCTAAGGAGCTACGCTATTGATGTCCTACGTGATGAGGCCAAACTCCCTGTAGACTTGCTTAAAGTTGTAATAGAATAAACATGATAATATAATATAACTACATATTTTAATGCCACATTTTCTGCATATACCCAACTTGGTTTACAGATTAGACAAAATCACTAAACAAAGTATTACATACACCCTCGGAGGTCGACGGGGGTGGGGGAATATGGGGTTGCGGGTGGCAGGGGTGCAACCTCCCTGAAATGGTGGTGGTACCTCCTTGAAATGAGTTTTTGCAGGGTGGGATGTCTGCAGATGTTAACACCCTCATTCCTTGAATCATCATCGTGAATCTCCTCTGGACTCTCTCCAGTGACAACACACCTTTTTTGAGATATGGGGCCCAAAACTGTTGACAATACTGCAAGTGTGGCCTGACTAGTGTCTTATAAAGGCTCAACAATATCTCCTTGCTTATCTCCTTGCCTTGATTTCAAATATCACTCCACTCTTTAAAATAAATGCCAACATTTCATTTGCCTTCTTTACCACAGACTCAACCTGTAAATTAACCTCCTGGGAGTCTTGCACAAGGACTCCTAAGTCCCTCTGCACCTCTGATGTTTGAACCTTCTCATTATTTAGATAATAGTCTGTACTTTTGTCCTTTTTACCAAAATGCATTATCATACATTTCCCAACACTGTATTCCATCTACCACTTTTTTGCCCATTCTTCCAATTTGTCTAAGTCCTGCTGCAATCGCATTACTTCCTCAGCACTACCTACCCCTCCACCTATCCTTGCACTATCTGCAAACTTTGCCACCGGGCCATCAATTCCATTATCCAGATCATTGACAAACAATGTGAAAAGTAGCGGTTCCAATACTGACCCCTGAGGAACACCACTAGTCACTGACAACCAACCAGAAAAGGCCCCTTTTTATCCCCACTCATTGCTTTCTGCCTGTCAGCCATTCCTCTATCCATGTCAGTATCTTTCTTGTAATGCCATTGGATTGAATCTTGTGAAGCAGCCTCATGTGTAGCACCTTATTAAATGTCTTCTAAAAGTCCAAGTAAATGACATCCACTGCTTCTCCTATGTCCCACTTGCTTGTTACTTCCTTGAAGAACTCTAAGAGATTTGTCAGGCAAGATTTCCCTTTCCAGAAACCATTCTGACTTTGACCTACCAGGTGGATAAGTCACCTGGGCCAGATGGACTACATCCCAGGGTCCTGAGAGAAGTTGCTGAAGAGATAATGGATGTAATGGTCATGATTTTTAAGAATGGCTTGATTCTGGCATAGTCTTGAAGGACTGGAAGATTTCAAATATCACTCCACTCTTTAAGAAGGGAGGAAGGCAAAAGAAAGGAAATTATAGGCCAGTTAGCTTAATACCAGTGCTTGGGAATGTGTCGGAGTCTATTATTAAGGATGGGGTTTCAGGGTACTTGGAGACTAAAGTCCTACAAAAAGTAGAGGATATGGCCCAGTCCATCACTGGTTGCCCACCTTTGAGCACATCCACATGAAACGCAGTCACAGGAAAGCAGCATCCAACATCAGGGACTCCCCACCACCCAGGAACGCTCTCTTCTCATTGCTGCCATCAGGAATTACATACAGGAGCCTCAGGACTCACACCACCAGGTTCAGAAGCAGTTACTACCCCTTAACCACTGGGCTCTTGAACCAAAGGGGATAACTTCACTCAACTTCATTTGTCCATCATTGAAATGTTACCACAACCAATGGACGCACTTTCAAGGACTCTTCATCTCATGTTCTCTATATTTATTGCTTGCTTGCTTGCTTATCTATTTATTTATTTGGAGTTTTTTTTGTTTTTGTATTTGCACAGTTCCTTGTCTTTTGCATGCTGGTTGAACACCCAGCTTGGTGCGGTCTTTCATTGATTCTCTTATGGATTTACTGAGTATCCCCTCAAGACGATGAATCTCAGGGTGACATATATGTACTTTGAGAATAAATTTACTTTGAGCTTTGAATCAAACACATTTATTAAATGAAATAAATGCTTTAAAACAGATGTAGCAGGACAGGGGGCTGGCTGGTGGTGTAGTGGCATCAGCACTGGACTTCTGGGCAAATGGTCCTGAGTTCAAACCCAGCCAGGTCCCAACCTGGGCAGAGAGGCCTGGCAATCAACTTCCGTATCTTGCCACAAGGACCCTATGGTCCATGAGGTCATGTCAAGTCGGGCTCGACTGAACAACAACAAAACAGGAACTGTGATGTGTTGCAGCTGAAATATGTGTGAGTGCTTAGAAAGCACTGGCAAAAACATCTGTAGAAAGTACCTGAGGCTCAAAAAACTTCAGCTCAGAGTTGATGAGCTAGAGTCAGACATTCTTAACCTTTAGATCACAAAACAAGAGGAGAAAGATTACCAGGACAATCACATCTTAGATTGAGTGCCCAGAATTAATCAGTCAAGAAAGACTGCAAGCAAGACAGATATGGGAATCCAAAAGATAGCATTACAGTAGCATAGATGTACAACGTTCTTGCATTCTTAGTTCATTTGTTTATTTTTGCGCAAAATCACAATGAATGGAGTCAAGTCCTCCTGACAAGATTAGGCACAACCCAGAAAAATGAAGATATTATCACTATAGAAGAAACGATTAACCAATGGAAGAGCATGCCCCTCCATGGAAGACATCACCACGATCTGACCAGACTAGATGTTGACAAGGAAGCTTCGAATGCCTAACTCAAAGTTGGAGACATTTTCCCAGAAACAGATGGGTTCCTTGTGACAGTGCAGGACCAGGTAATACAAAAAGTTATCATGATATAAAACCAACAAATTCAAGGTGATACATACAGAAAATGCAAAGAGAAACCAGAAACAATCTAGCTCATTACAGGATCCTGTAGCTGTTTAACTCAATCTGACATCTTCTACAGACAAACATCAGTCACCAAAATCTTGCCTTAAAATGCAGACTCATAAAAGACACCACACTTACTATAAATATAAGCCTGATCTGGTTTTAGAGTCCGAGTACCACAAATTATGTTACAACCAATCCATAATAACCATCCAGATGTAATATTACAAAATAAACAAGCAAGAACAACTTAATTAATAGATATAGCCATTCCGAACACATAATCAATACATGAAAAACACCAGTAATATGATGAGTTAAAGGGGGAAATTGAAAGACTATGGAACAAGAACAGCTGAGAAAAAAATAAAAATATATTAATAAATAAATGAACAATAAATATTGAGAACATGAGATGAAGAGTCCTTCAAAATATGCCCATAGGTTGTGGGAACAGTCTGTGATGGGGTGAGTGAAGTAATCCTCTCTGGTTCAAGAGCCTGATGGTTGAGGGGTAATAACTATTCATAAGCCTGGTGGTGTGGGTCCTGACTCTCTTGTACTTTCTTCCTGATGGCAGCAGTGAGAAGAGAGCATGAACAAGAGCAAATCAGCAGATGCTGGAGATCCAAGCAACACACACACACACACACACACACAATGCTGGAGGAACTCAGCAGGCCAGGCAGCATCTACGGAAAAGAGTACAGTTGACATTTTGGGCTTCGACTGCTGAAGGATCTCAGACTGAAACACTAACTGTACTCATTTCCATAGGAGACAAAACGCTCTGGATGGTTGGGGTCCCTGATGATGGAGGCTTCTTTCCTGCAACAACGCTTTTTGTGAATGTGCTCAAAGGCGAGGAGGGCTTTCCCCGTGATGGACTGGGCTGTGTCCACTACTTTTTGTAGGCTTTTCCATACAAGTGCATTGGTGTTTCCCATACCAGGCTGTGAAGCAACCAGTCCATATACTCTCCACCACTCATTTATAGAAGTTTGTCAAAGTTTTAAATTACACACCAAATCATCGCAAACTTCTAAAAAAATTGCGGTGTGTCATGCTTACTTTGTATTGGCACTTATATTCTGGACACAGAACAAATCCTCTGAAATGCTAACGTCAAGGAATTTAAAGTTGCTGATCCTCTCCTCCTCTGGCACATAGACCTCTGGGTTCCACCTCCTGAAGGCAATAATCATCTCTTTGGTCTTGCTGACATTGTGTGAGAGACTGTTGTTGTGACACCACTCAGCTAGATTTTTAATATCCCCCTTATATGCTGATACATCATCAACTTTGATTTGGTCAACGACAGTGGTGTCTTCAGCAAATTTAGATCAGCTAACCCAAAGCCCGAAAGGTGGTTCATTGATTTTATTCTCTAGGAGGTACCTGCTATACGTGTATGGATGGAACAAAAACTTATTCAGTCCTTTCACTCACGAATACCTGTTGGATAACTACTGCTAACCACCACTGTCCTGATGATATTAATCCATAAGTTGACTATCAAAACTGTTACCATATCATCTACCTAGGGTTTTAATTCTTCAAAAAAAAACATTTATACTACTCTCAGAACCAAATTACTGGTCTAATACTCTGTGTCAGATAATTTTGACTAATAATGAAACAGTGAATGCCTTTAACAAGTTGTATGCATTTATGATTTGCTACAGAGACTGTGGGGAAATATTTTACAGCACTAATCATTAAACGTTTGTTTCCTCTGGTTGGGTTGAGTCGTTCTCTGATCATAGAAATTTACTTGCAAAAGTTTCATCACCATATGAGGAAATATCATCAGTGTGCTTTTGATTGTGGTGTGTCCTCCGAATGCATGGCCTTTATATACTTTTCAGTCAGCTTGATTAGATGTTAGATCTTTCGAATTATTTGTCCTCTCTCTTTGTTCCCAAATTGTTATTTTGTAAGGCAGAAGTGTTAAGATGGAGAGGATGGGCAAACTATGCCACTCTCTCAGTGCGTGATAAAGGCAGGAGTGGGCCACAGTTATAAAGTATTCAGTGCTATCAAGAATGAAAAAAAACATCTCTGTAGTGTGGTGTGAGCAAACATTTTGGGAAGCTCTGCTTAATTAGATTCATGGTATGAACAGATGAAGTCTTTTGGGTATTCTGCAACAACCGGTTGATTCACTCAATAGGTTATAAACATCCTAATTGTGGGTTGACTAAGTTAATCTAATCGAAATTTCCTGCTGCAAAGTCAATTTGCCTGGCTGACCCAGGCATGACTCACTTCGAGATTTACATTATTTTTTATTAAGTGCAATCGTGAACAATAGCCAAATCAGAAATGCTGATCAAGTCAACTGGTTCCCAAAGAGAACTCTGTTAGGCCAATCAGATGGTTCACTGAAGCTCAGCAGAAACACACCTCAGCAGTGCGGACAAGGTATGTGCTATCTATGACCTGATCTGAAAGCATCATGTTGACTCATAACAGATCGTGTTCACGGTGGAACAGCTTGGTCAAGGATGGGGTGATCAGCACTGATGGACAAATTATACCTCCACTACCCCATTGACAGGTAAACTCTAGGTATTTCCTAGTAAAATTGAAAAGATAAACCTACACCAAAAAAACAGGGTGGGAAGGAATGCTCTTCGTTTTTCTTGTGGAATTGTACTGTTGCCGCAAAACAACAAGCTTCACGCCAACTGTCAATGATAATAATCCTGACTCTGATTCAGATTTAGTTTCTTCGTAATTTCAGCTATTCTGTGAAAATACAGCAGAATTTTAGGAGGGAGCAAAGACAAATTATGTTAAATTACTAAATAGATGAATAATGTAAGAACATAGTCCTTTCACTAATCAATTATGTGGTAAAATCAAAGCAAATTCTGACTGAGCACTCTTCATCGTTGACCCTCAGCTGCAAGGCCAATTCCTAAAATCAATCTAACCTGCCTCCAACCTAGTTCTGATCACGCAAGTGGACTGTCCTCATCTTGATAAGAACTAATAAGATTCAACTATGGAGATTGCATTAGTGAGAAACAGACATTATTTCTTGGCCGTTAGATCTCATCCACCCAGTCCGTTGGAGCTAACTTCACATGCTCGGACAAGCGTGTCCTTATAGCACCGGAGTGTGAAGACACTGGCTACATTCACCTGGTTTAGTCCACTTGTCAAAGTGGTGTACCGAGGTATGCCTGCTGTCACTTGCAAAGAGCTACCTGCAACTGCAGGTGAGGGCTGAGTGTCCAGTGAGCTACCTTGGAATGGACAAGACAAGCCCCTTCCTTCACCAGAGGCGCTACCCTTCCCTGGACACCCACCCATATAAACCAAATATCAGAACGGGTAAGAAATGTCATTGAAGTGACTTTGACCGTGGAATGATTGTTGGTGCCAGACAGGGTGATTTGAGTATCTCAGAAACTGCTGATCTCTTAAGGGTTTTCACGCGCAGCAGTCTCTAGAGTTTACAGAGAATGGTGCGTAAAACAAAAAAAAAGCATCCAGTAAGCATCAGCTCTGTGGGTGGAAACACCTCGTTAATGAGAAAGATACAAGGAGAATTCCAGACTGGTTCAAGCTGACAGGAACGTGACAGTAACTCAAGTAACACGCGTTACAACAGCAGTCTGCAGAAGAGCATCCCTGAAGGCACAAGACGTCGAACTTTGAAGTGGATGGGCTACAGTGGCGGAAGACCACACCAGGTTCCATTCCTGTGACCACTTGATTAGGTTCACTCCTGTACCTCATAAAGTGACCGCTCAATATATAATAAAGTTCTTACAGAGCCGTATGCTGTAAGAAAAATGATCAGCCATTTACAGGTGTTAGTAAAGAAAAGAATGCAAATTAATGTCATGAATAATTTCTTGTGACTGCAAATATCCATGCATCTACCCACTCCATTGTCCCCAAAGCAGTGGCTGAACCAGGAAATAGAAACCAGAAATACAATTCGACTGGTGCTTGCTTCTCAGCTTTGTACCCAAGTGAGCACTGAACATCGGTGGCCCTAAATTTCCAGGCACAAGAGGTTATTTACACTATTGAAGATATCACAGTTAAAATGAATCCTGTCCTCATATGGTCAAAAGTTCCACCCAAGATCATTGCATTGAATAGAAACATCAATCCTCTGTCATGTTCTATGCCCTTACCTTACATCTCCTTCTTCAACTATGAAATTCATACTTTATTTAATTTCCCCCCTTCACACTTATGGAATTAAAGCAGTTGCATTCTGATTGATTTGTTTCTTCATGCTATGTCCTTATCCTTTGTAATGTCAACACTCACACTCCTCCCTACCCCCTTACTTATCTATAGAAATAAAATAATCAGATCCTGTCAGAATTGCCTCTTCCAGCTGTAAGGAATTGTGATGTCCCTATCATAGTTCCTGGCTCATGGCATATCTGCTACCTATGATATCTCCTCAGAGATTGATCAGACCTCCCTGCAGGGCAGATGTGATGGAAGGAAGAAACAAAATAAGAGCACGAGTAGTGAGGGAGGGTTTCACTGTCGATTGCCTGCTATCCATAATACTTCTCCAGAAATTAGTCAGACCTCCCTGCTTAGTGGGGCCAATATGAAATTTTCCACTTAACTTGCTGCTCTTTAGTTTATATGTAAGAGATATCATCTTAATTAGTTCAATTTGCAATATTTGATTAGAAAACTTGAAACATCCTGAATTAAAATAATTCATTTTACTGTAGTGCCTGCACAATGTGCTTTGAACTCTGCCAGCTGCATCCAACCCCACCTTAATCCACCATTTTTTTTCAATTTTTCTAAACCCCCTTTTCTTTGCTTCTTTCCTCATCCTTCCCTCCCTCCTTCCTGCTCTCTCGTGCTCCACCCATTTATTGTCCTATTTCAGGTTTTGACGTGCCCTCTTTTCTGTTCTCTCATGTCTCTTCTTCCACAGTCTCATCTTTCTTCCTCCCTCACCACCCCCCTTATCCTCTTCTAATTTCTTCCTTTCTGCCGTCACATTTCTCCATTTCCCTGACCTTTCATGTTATTTCTATTTCCACCTTTCTGTTGCACACTCCCTTGTTTCAATTCTTCCTCCTTTCTATCATGAGTTTCCTGTTCCTTTCCTCGCGTGCTTTTCACCCCTTCTTCCTCATACATTCTTTTTTCCTTTTCACACCCCCCATTTCCTATCTTTTTTCTCTCCCAATCGCATTTTCCTTCCTCTTTCCTCTCGCGTTTCTCCTTTTTTTTCACTCCATTTCTTCCTCCTGTTTCTGTTCTGTCACTCCCACCTTTCCTTTCACCCCCTCCTCTTCTTTATCTCCTTTCAAGAATGAATATTGATTATTGTCATTCTTCAGTACACGAGTCTCTTTTCTCGCCGTCTCTTTTTCCCTCGTGTTTCTGCCCCCCCCCGTGTTTTTCCCTCCCGCTCGCTCTCCTGTTCTTCCTCTCGTGGATCCTCCCGCTCGCTCCCCCCCACCCCTCCACACGGCTGCGGAAATGACACAAAGTCACGTCACGGAGCGGACACTCGGAGAAAAAAACACGGGCCGCTGGCCGCAGAGAGAGAGAGAGAGCGAGCGAGCGCAAGATTGTGCCGTGTGAGAGCCGAGTGGAGCGGTCTCAGGTAGCACAGTCAGTCACTGACACGGGTAGATGCTGCAGAGCCAAGCAGGTAAGCAGAGCGAACCGGCACAGAGTGTGTCTTTAAATCAATTATAGGGAAGCTTTGCGTTCTCGACAATCAAGGACAAACCCCGAAAGGGTCATGGCGCCACACGTTACGTGTCCAGACTCGGTGCGGCGTGTTGATTGCGCGCCCCTAGTAAGTTTGCAGGAATTTGGCTGAGTCTGTAACGATCTGCAGCCTCTTTTGCTGCGGCGGCCGCAGGAGCCCGTGGAAGTCAGCAGCGCAGTGAGGAAGATCGGAGGGCTTCTCTCCGGGCGACTCGCTTCGCAGGATGCCCGGCCTCAGCCCTGCCCCGAGGCACATGGCAGACCCATTCTCCCACTGCGATCCACAGCGGACTAAACACAACCTGACGAGACGTCTTTGAGCGCCCGCCCCCATCTCTGCATAAAGTCCACAGCAGGGACTGTGATTAGCGAGAGGCGGCACATCACGCTAAAGGTCATGAGCAGCGAGTGGTTTCTACGCGATTGTGAGCAGAAATGCCGCTTGTCATGAAAATGAAAAGAGAAGGTGAAACGGATTTCTCCTCAGAGATAGAAGTTAACGTAATAGCGAGAGTTGCTGGAATCTGGCGCGAAAATAAAGCCCTCAGCAGTTTTTTTTCTCCCATATTCCTGCATCCGCAGTCTTGTGTCTCCTGCTGGAAATAAAATAAAACGCATACAGAACATAACAGTATCCCTTCAGCCCATCTTTAAAGGTCAATCTAACCCTTGCGTCCTACATAGCCCTCCATTTTTTTCTATCATCCATGTGACTATCTAAGAGTTCCTTCAATATCCCTAATGTATCTGCCTTTACCACCAGCCCTGGCAGGGCATTCCACACACCCGGCGCTATCCCTGTATTCTGTCTTCAAATTCGACCTTTCAAAGTAAATCACCACACCTTTCTGGATTGAAGGTGGTCCATCACTCTCAGCCCAGCTCAGCACCCTGTTGCAGCCTATAATAACCCTCCACACTGGCCACAACTCCACCCCTCCAAGTTCAAGTTTGGTTGCCCTGGGACCAAGGCGCACACAGTACATATGACTCACACACATAACACATAAAGTAATATTACTACAAATAAATTAACAAATAATAGGGTGCATATATGATACAAGTTAAAAAAGTAGACAGTATAACGCCACTGGTGCTTTGTACATGATGACACCTGGGTGGTGGCAGTGAATTCAGTAACCTTACAGCCTGGGGGAAGAAGCTGCTTCCCACCCTAACAGTTCTTGTCCTAGAGTACCTCCTGCCTGATGGTAGGGGGTCAAAGAGATTGTTGGACGGATGGGAGGAATCATTGACAATGCTAAGTGCTCCTGACAAACATCTTTAATCTGTGGAAGAAAGATCCCAATGATCCTCCCATCACTTCCTTATCCAAATCATTTCTAAAAGTCACAAAGAATAGGGGTCCCAAAGCAGATCCTTGTGGAACAGCACTGGTAGCTGGCTACGGAAGCTGGTTATCAAATCTATCTGTACCATCCTTTATCCTGACCAGTCACATACCTACAGATATTGATTGCAATGTTTCAACAGTTAACGCGACCATCTTCCTCAGGCATGTTAGTCAATTGACGTCCCCCTAGAGACACTTCCTTATATACCCTCTCGAGTGAGCAGGGCACAGGCAGGGCTCAATGGTCACCGACTCCCAGGAGGAATGCACTCTACCTACAACTACCTTCTGCCTTCTGTGGGCAAGGCAGTTCTGAATCCACAGAGCCAAGTTTCCCTCGAACCCTCGATTCCATGCCTCCTGACTTATTAACCATCTTACTAAAATCCATATACACTGCATCCGTTGCTCTGCATTCATCCGGTACTACTCCTTTGGCTAGCGAGGACACAAATATCATTGGCAAAGGCACAGCAATTACTTCCCTTGCTTCCCATAGTAATCTGGCATGCCAGCCCCCAGGACTTAACAATTCTAATGCTTTTCAAAAGTTCCAGCACATCCATTTTCTTAACGCCAGTGAGTTCTAACACAAAACAACCTGTTTTACGCTGTCATCATAAATGTCAAGGTCACTCTCACTTGTGAATACTGAGGCGAAGTATTTATTAAAGACCTCCCTATGTCTCCATTTCCAGGCATATTTCCTCTTCTATCTCTGATTGATCCTATCTTCACTTGAGTCAGCCTCCAGTTCTTCACGTTTGCACAAAACACCTTGGGGTTTTCCTTAATCCTACTCGCCAAGGCCTTCTTATGCCCCCTTCTAGCTCTCCTAAGTCCATTCTTCAATTCGTTCCTGGCTACCTTGTAACCATCTAGAGCTCTGTCTGATCCTTGCTTCCTAAACCCTAAGTAAGCTTTTTTTTCCGCCTCTTGACTTAGTGTTCCACATCTCTTGTCGACCGTGGTTCCTTCACCCTAGATAGACCCTGTTGCCATGCAATGTCCTAGTCAGCTGGATGTTGCCACAGTTCTTTGCGGAGAAGTTCTTCTTGTCCAGTACCTTTGACTGCATCCATCAGACTGTGATCAGCATGAAAAATCCTGCAGAAGGACTCAATGGATTCAATGGAGTAATTTCATGAGCAGACTGTCTAGACCACCTGGCAAAATGCCTCATTGCCACAGGCCCCAGGATGTTGCTTGGTTGGCAGTGAGTGAGATCCTCCAAGTCAGATCCTTCCTGCACACTAATAACATCACTCCGAAAGCATGTTGCCCCCTGAGAGGACTGCACTGGGGGGGGGGGGGGGGCGAGATAGTTGCTCACCTCCTTGCAGGCTGTGGGTTTGAAAAGAAAGTGTGGGGAACAATGCATGGGCCAAAGATAAAACTTGGTTTATCCTGAAGGAAATTATTGTTGCAAGGTTACTCAGTCAGAAATATCTACTTTAAAAGACAAAGTGTAAGCATTGAGCTAGATTGTTCATCCCGATCAGCTATGTGACAGAGGACTCTGATCTACAGCTGCTGGAAGATCATCTACATGGTGAAAGATGTCCTTTGTTCTGACCGAAACCCATTGATCTGCCAGCACATCAAAATGTTCATAGGGAAATTCTGCTGACTGACACATTCCAGGCTGCAGGATTACTAGGTGCTGAGGGACGCACTGAAGCCTGGTTCAGCCACCGCGTGGGGAAGGAGCGCAGTTTAGTGTTCTTTTGCTGCTGGTTTGGGAAAGGGCTGAAATGGGTGAGGAAGCCCCTCAATTATTGTAGAAGTGTACCACCCCAGGGGGGCCACAGGAGGGATAATGGTGCTATTGGTTTAAAAAAAATGCAACTTAAACTAAATGCATTGTAAGAATGAAAAGGTGTTGCAAAGTTTACTCTTGTAAATATTTTTATTATGAATAAAGTTTATTTTTGTTAATAAAAAAAGCCAACATCTGCCAGTGAGAAGCTTCTAGTGTGAATTGATACTTGTTGCCATGTTTTGCATCAGAATACAGTGAAGGGTAACAGTAAGGCAGCAAGGGTATAGATTGAGCTTTGGTATTCATCCATGCATTGACTGAAGACCATAAGATATAGGGGAAGAATTAGGCCATTTGGCCCATCGAGTCTGCTCTGCCATTTCATCATGGCTGATCCATTTTTCCTCTTGGCCCCAATCTCCTGTCTGCTCCCCAAATCCCTTTGTGCCATGACCAATCAAGAATCTATCAACTTCTGCCTTAAATATATGTAAAGACTTGCCTCCACAGCTGCCTTTTGCAATAAATTTCACACTCTCGCCACTCTCTGGCTAAAAAAATTCCTCATCTCGATTCTAAAAGGACGCTACTCAATTCTTAATCTGTGGTCCTAGACTCTCCCACCGTAGGAAACATTTTTTTCCACATCCACTCTATCAAGGCCTTTCACCATTCAATAGGTTTCAATTATGTCACCCCTCATTCTTCTGAATTCTAGTAAATACAAGCCCAGAGCCATCAAACGCTCTTCATATGACAAGCTGTTCAATTCTGGAATCATTTTTGTGAACCTCCTTTGAACCCCCTCCAGTGTCCATGCATCATTCCTAAGATAAGGGGCCCAAAACTGCTCACGATACTCCAAGTGAGACCACACCAGTGCTTTATAAAGCCTCAAACATTACATCCTTGCTTTTACGGTGGAGGTGTGTGTGTATTAAGGCTGATTTATACTTGTGCGTACTAGCTTACACTGTAGCCTACACAAGCGGGCTACACCGTTATGAGCATTTATACTTGTGCGTTGGTGTGTCTGCATCGCTCTGCAATTCACCGCCAAAACGCTAGTTGGCGGTGGGGTTTCTATGCCACTGTGTTGAGTTTCTTCGTGTTGAAATTCAATACAAAGAAACTCAAACTTCAAACAATGGTGACTGAATCTGAAGGAGGGTGAATTTTCTGTGCTTGTCCGGCCGCCAAGAGACATGGACGAGGAAATGCATTTCAAGTATTTTCGGATGTCAGCAGGTAGATTTGACGATTTGGTTCATTGTCTCCAACCATTTATTTTGCATCAGTGTACGCACAGTATATTCAGAGACTGGCAATCACCATGCGAGTTTTAGCTTCAGGTGGAAGTCAACAGGCTGTAGCAGCTAGCTACAAACTGGCATCAAGCACAGGGTCCCCCATAATTTCGGAGGTCTGTAAAGCTTTATGGAAAGCATTGCAGCCAGAGTTCCTTCCCTGCCCTTCAGACACCCAATGGGAAGCTATTGCAGCGTAGGAGGAAATGCGATGCTACCAAGCGGACCAATCACAGTTGTTCGGTCTGAGTTGCCGCGATGCGTAGTTACATTTTGGGAGAGGTGCGTGTTAGGCTACGGCGTAGGGTTCAGTGTAGAGTACAGCGTAGGGTACGCGGCTACGGCGTACATTTGACGCACAAGTATAAATCAGCATTGGGTTCGTGTTGGAGATAGCATGCCTCAAGTAGTCAGCCAGTTTTGCAGTGTTGTCTGTCTGTTTCTTTCCCAGCTTAGAGACAAGCACAGTGCATGTTGTCCCCTTAGGCGTACTTCCTAAACTGGCAAATAGCTACTTTAACACTTTACTGAGGTAGAACAGGCACAAGTAATCCTTCCTTTTGCCGTCATCCACTTGTATCCTGAACCATATGACGCGTAGTAATAGTCCAATAAAACCATGAACGTTGTGTTTTATATTGCACTGTCGAGAAAAATGCATCTGTTTACAACTTCCTGTGGAAATAAGTTAGTGCAAACTATATTCTCATCTTTAGACAGCTTGATCAACATTTAAGATGTTATTTGCTTTTGAGCCGAGTATTCTGGGATCTTGAAGTGCACAGAGAGCGGTGATTAGTAAGCATAGGCTTTATATGTATTGACATTTTTTTCTCAGATGTTTTAAATTCATTTTAATGGATTAAAGGTTGACCAAGAAGGCGTCAGCTTAATCCCCGGGCTAAATTTCCTGATGAATAAGTTATCCTTAGGAAACCAATGTCTAAAAGAGTTTACGTGTGGAAAATTTATGGCTTTGTTAGTTGTTAAAATTCACAGCTTTATTTGCTGGTTTTGCACATATTTAATATGGTATTTATGGGTCCTTTTAACCGTAGAATTCTTCATTACAAATAGACAATGAATTTTGCAGAAAAGAATGAAGAGCCTGGATTCAGAGCACCATTCAGAGGTCTAAACCTGTCAGTCAGCAAGGATGAAGAGTTGAGAAAAGGAATGCCTGGTAAATTCCTTTTACCTATATTTTTCGGGGGGCGGGGTGGAAATAATAACCTTCTTGATGAAGTGGCACTCCTACCAAATGTCACAAAGGAAATGCAGATCAGTATGAGGCACAAACCTGAAGAGCTTATTTTCAGACTCCTGACACTTTTAAGAGCTCTTGGTAACTTTGGCAGTTTGATGAGTGTTCCTTTGTACTAAATGACTACCCACTGCCTGTCAGATTGACCAGTTATGTAGCAAAATGCAGCCCACGATTTTTCAACACGTGACCAGAAAGTGAAATTGTGATCTGCCAGCAGAATTCACTGGGTTAAACCTTTCTGCCACAAGTTTGTTTGTTGCTCAAGATCTGGCATCTGCAGTCCCTTCTGTCCAGAATGTGTAGATAATTATTGGGCAATGTCTTCATATAGGTGAGGTCAGACAGCATCTGTGGACTGAGAAAGTTTCAGGTTTCAGGTTGAAGACTCTCAGAACATTGTCATTATTCAGACCTGAAATGTTAATTGTGTTTCTCTCCACAGATGCTGCCTGACTTGCTGAACATCTTTATTTGTTTTCTTTTTTTAATTCAGAATGCCAACATCTGCAATATTTTCAATATTTGTAGACATTCATTGCTGACAATACCAAATTTCTTCCCTATAATTTCTGGGATATACTGTTTCTAATATATAACTGAATTCATGTGAGAGGGATGCAAATATTAGCAACTTTTCCGGAAAGGGTTAGAATTGTTACCTCAGGTATCTGTATTTTTAGTGTTTGTGAACTGTGGGGTCCAATTTATAAGCTAGTGTCCATAATAGGTATGGTTAGTAATTCTCTGGATTTGACCCCAGGCCATCAAAGTGCTATAGAATTAGAAGTTGTTTCTGGAGTCTGTGGTTAAATTGGCCTCAGCATCAGCTAATGCAGAATTTCCTAAGAATACCTCCCACAGTCCTCTCCCATGTGGACTTTATTAGCAAGTGTGTTGAGGACAGGGCACCTAAAAGGAAAATCTGGGTGTTCCCAACCCGGAAAATATGGATAATCCAGGAGATCCACTTTCTACTGAAGTCTAGGACTGTAGCATTTAATCCAGGTGGCCCTGATCTTTACATGAAATCAAGATACAAGCTCCATAATGCTAACAGGGATGCCAAGAGACAATACCAATCCAAAATTGCGCCCCAGACCACCCATTGTTTGTTGTAGACCTTGCCTACTGTAACAGGCTACAAGGCAATGACAAGTAGCATTGCTGGCAACAGCATATTCCTTCCTGATGACCTTAATGGCGTCTATGCACGTTTTGAATAGAAGGAGATTGGAATGTCACCACCCACCTCAACAGCCTCCAGTGCACTTGAACCCACATTACCATTGTAGATGTAAGATCAGTCTTCTGGAGAGTGAACCCATGTAAAGTATCTGGCCCAGAAAGTGTCTCTGGCTGTGTCCTTAGATCCTGTGTAGGGATATTTGCAAACACTTTTAACCTCTCCCTGCTTCACTCTGAAGTTTCTCTATGCTTTAAGAACATAGAACATAGAATAATACAGCACAGTACAGGCCCTTCGGCCCACAATGTTGTGGCGACCCTTAAACCCTGCCTCCCATATAACCCCCCCCCACCTTAAATGCCTCCATATACCTGTCCAGTAGTCTCTTAAATTTCACTAGTGTATCTGCCTCCACCACTGACTCAGGCAGTGCATTCCACGTACCAACCACTCTCTGAGTAAAAAAAACCTTCCTCTAATATCCACCTTGAACTTCCCACTCCTTACCTTAAAGCCATGTCCTCTTGTATTGAGCAGTGGTGCCCTGGGGAAGAGGCGCTGGCTGTCCACTCTATCTGTTCCTCTTAATATCTTGTATACCTCTATCATGTCTCCTCTCATCCTCCTTCTCCCCAAAGAGTAAAGCCCTAGCTCCCTTAATCTCTGATCATAATGCATACTCTCTCAGCCAGGCAGCATCCTGGTATATCCTGGTATATCTCCTGTGTACCCTTTCCAATGCTTCCACGTTCTTCCTATAGTGAGGCGACCAGAACTGGACACAGTACTCTTAAATGTGGCCGAACCAGAGTTTTATAGAGCTGCATCATTACATCGCGACTCTTAAACTCTATCCCTCAACTTATGAAAGCCAACACCCCATAAGCTTTCTTAACTACCCTATCTACCTGTGAGGCAACTTTCAGGGATCTGTGGACATGTACCCCCCAGATCCCTCTGCTCCTCCACACTACCAAGTATCCTGCCATTTACTTTGTATTCTGCCTTGGAGTTTGTCCTTCCAAAGTGTACCACCTCACTCTTCTCCACTATCGTCCTGGTACCCCCCCAAAAAACAAGGTTGCATGTCTTAATGACTGATGGTTTTGCATCCACCATCATGAAATTCTTCAGATGCTGGATGAGGCATAAATTAACTCCAGCCTCCCAGACAAACTGGATTTACTGCAATTCAGCTACAACTGAAACAGGTCAACGGCAGACATTATCTCTCTGACTCTGCTGTCATCTCTGGTGCATTTGGACAGTAAAGACACCACCAATCACCAACATTATAACTGCATGTAAATTAATCTCCAAACTCCTGGGACTCAACACCTCCCTTTAGAACTGGATACTTGACTTTCTGACCAATAGGCCATGATCAATAAGGACAGGCATGATTATCCTCAACAGTGATGTGTTCTCAGCTCCCTACTCTACTTCCTGGACACTCATGACTGGATGACCAGATTCTGCTGCAACTCCATTCACAAGTTTGCTCATGATGCCACAGTGGTAGGCTGTATTTCATATAATGATGAATCGGGGTATAGGAGGGAGATAGAGAGCCTGGTGACATGGTATCATGACAACAACCTTTCCCTCAATGTTAGCAAAAGAAATGAGCTGGTCATTGACTTCAAAAGGGGGTAGATGCACATCCTCCTGTTTGGATTAACAGGACTGAGGTTCAGAGGGTTGAGAGCTTCCTAAGTTCCTAAGAGTGAACATCACCATCGCCTGACCTGGTCCAACCATGGCCAAGAAAGCTGAACACCTCTTCTTCTCCTCAGGGGGCTAAGAAATTTGACATGTCTTTTTTGACATCCACCAATTTTTTTTAATGCACCATGCTGTATCTCTAAATAAAATTAAAGATAATTAGAGAGCAACCTACCCAGGTGCGTCACGGCTTGATGTGATAGCTGCTGTGCATGTGACCGCAAGAGTTGTGGACACAGCTCAGCACATCATGGAAACCAAGCTCACCTCCATGGACTCAGTCTACTCTTCTCACTGCCTTGGCTATGCAGCCAACATAGACAACGACACCACCCACCTAGATCAGCGGTCCCCAACCACCGGGCCACGGACCAGTACCGGGCCACAAAGCATGTGCCGTGAGGAAACAATGAGTCAGCTGCACCTTTCCTCATTCCCTGTCACGCACTGTTGAACTTGAACATAGGGTTGCTAACTGTCCCGTATTTCCCCCACAAAGGTAGAGCATTCCTATGAAACCTTTCGTGCCGAAATGGCGTGAAGTGAAGAAGCAATTACCATTAATTTATATGGGAAAAATTTTTGAGCATTCCCAGACCCAAAAAATAACCAAACAAATCATACCAAATAACATGTAAAACCGAAAATAAATAACACTAACATATAGTAAAAGCAGGAATGATATGATAAATACACAGCCTATATAAAGTAGAAATAATGTATGTACAGTGTAGTTGGGAAGATGAAGGGAAAACCAATGTGTGGGGAAAAGAATCGGCACGTGCACGCATGTGCACATCACATGCGCACGTGACACATGCGCACACAGGTGCCCGCGCAAGGCTTCATGGTCATGATTGTCTTTCCTGGGGTAAGGTGTCCTGGGATTTGACTGCTACTTTTGTCCCTTATTTGGGAGTGAGAAAGTTGGCAACCCTAACTGTAAAAGACATGTTGAGGTGAGTTTAACCCTGCTTGAACACCCCCCCCCCCCACCCTGGTCGGCTGGTCCGCAAGAGTATTGTCAATGTTAAACCGGTCCGTGGTGCAAAAAAAAGTTGGGGAACCCTGACTTAGATAGTCTCTCTTCTCCTCCATCCCATTAGGCAGAAGATAAAAAAGGCTGCAAGCGCATACCACCAGGCTGAAGGATAGCTTCTGTCCGACTGTTATAAGGGCATTGATCAGGTGGTGGTAAAACATGACAAACTCTTGACCTCACGATCTACCTTGTTATGACCTTGTTTACTTGCACTGCACTTACTCTGTACTCTATTATTGTTCTACCTTGTACTATCTCAATGCAATGAATTCATTTGTATGAACAGTAACCAAGAAAAGGTTTTTCACTGTACGTTGGTACACATGACAGTAATAAACCAACTTACCAATCTGGTCACAAAGTCAATATGTGTTATAGATTGTCATGTTTGGAAATTGGGGTATTGAATTTAAATCATGCTGACAATTCTCAGATGTACTGTTGAAACAGGTTCCCCGTGGAATTGTGTCCTCAGCAAATAGCTCTCACAATCTAGAGCAGGGGTTCCCAACCTGGGGTTCATACACCTCTTGTTCAAAGGCATTAAAAAGGTTGGGAATCCTGGTATAGAGTCAGCTAACCTGAAATAGTGTATGAATGTTTTAGTACAGAAAAGGATTATCAAGTACATGATCAAGGAGAGTATAGTTAAACTCTGCTCTGCCTCAGGATTCCCAGCCCAGTCTGAACCTAAGCTGGAAGTGGAACATGCTGCTTTTCATGGTGTATGGTCCAAAAACTGTTGAAAGGCAAAAAAACACAGAAAACTACCAGAGATGCTGAGCAAGTCAGGTACAGTATCTGTGGAGATAAAACCAGAATTAAGCAGCGGGATCATGCAATTGCATTGGTTCACACTGGTACATCAACAATATCTTTTTTATATGACTGTTTAGTCATTAGTTCATTTTACAACATTCAAAGGATTTGATATCTTTGACTCGACCCTGCTGGTTCACCATCTTTTCAACATCCTGGACATGAACTGATCATAGATGCTGCCTGACCTGCTGAGTTCCTCCAGCATTTTGTGTGTGTCCCTTTGGATTTCCAGCATCTGCAGACTTTCGCAAAACAAAGCCTGAATTCAGCAATGAATACAATAATGGATGCTGTTATTGCATTGTCAGAAAATGGAGTGATACTTTTTGTTCTTCTCTCCTCTTGCAGTGTCAGAAGTGAATGTCGATGTGGTCAAGACAGAAGTAATTGTGAAGGATGATGATGATGTGGGTGGTTTTAGTCCAGAAGGAGCAGCCGAGACCAGAAATGTACAAGATGTAGCAAAACAGAAACAGATGCAGAATGGTTTTGGTGAGGTGATGACAGAACATGATAACCCAATCTTCTTCAAAAGGAGGAGAATCAACTGTGAGGTAAATATCCTCAACACTACAATTACTTAACCATACAATGATCTTTCAGACTTGTTTAAGAACAATGCCTTGATGTTCTTTAATACAGAGAAATGCAATATTTATATTTACCTGATCCAGATGTAATTATATTTTAGCACACGTAGGAGCTCACTGGAGGTTTGTAGAGTTAAAGTTTGTTGTAGTGATATATCACAATGTGCTGAGTTTTAACTCAGGTTTTAATGCAGACTGTGCTCAGTTCTTCATCATTTTGGGTTGCTACCATTCCCTAGTAAATTGAGACAGACAAAATTAATAATCTCGTAATTAGGGATTTGCTTGGCAAGAGAGAACGATTGAATTTCTCATACATCTGGAAGGTGCAACACTTTGATCTTTAAAAGAAAAGTGTATTATGCCTAAACAAGGGAGATCCCAAAGGGTTGAGGGAGGAGTTGCTAGCACAGACTGGGAACACAGGCTATATGGAGGACAGTTGAGGAACAGTGGAAGGCGTTCAAAGAGATTTTTCACATTGCTCATCGAAAGCGTACAGTATTGCAGTATTACAGTAAAGGTGGGGATGGGGGGAGCCAGCCTTGGATAACTAAGAAATAAAGGAAGGCATCAAACTAAGTGTTCATGCATACAAAGTTACCAAGAACAGTGGGAAACTGGAAGATTGGGAAAACTGTAAAAAGCAACAAGGAACCACTAAACAAACAATAAAGAAAGATAGATTATGAAAGTAACCTAGCACAAAATATAAAAACAGATAGCATAAGGTGGAATTGTATAAAGTAGAAAAGGATGATGAAAGGGGGGAATTGATATTGTGGAAATGGTTGAAGCTTTGAAAGACTGTTGTGTGGCAGTCTTCACAGTGGAGGACACGTCTAACATGCCAAAATGGGATGTTGTGGATGCGATGGGCTATGAGAATCTCAGTACAATCACTATCACTAAAGAGGTAATCCTGAGCAAACTAGTGGGCAGACAAGTTCCTGGTTGTCACGGAATGTGCTCGGGGTACTGCGAGAAATGGCAGAAGTTCTAGTAGATGTGTTTGTTGATAATTTACCAACAATCTCTGGACTCTGGGCACGTCCCAGCAGATTGGAAGCCAGCAGATACCGAGCCACGGTTTGAAAAAAGGACGTAGGCAAAAAGCTAGTTAGCTTAACACCTGTATTCGGAAAAAGCTTGAAGCTACCAGTAAGGAAGAAATATAAGTGGTGCCATTAGGTGGACACTACATAGATTCAGGAAGGGCAAGTCCTGGAGTTCTGTGTGGATATAATGAGCACAATGGATAGAAGGGATCAGGTGGATATTGTATACTTAGATTTCCAGAAGGTGTTCAATAAGGTGCCACATTAAAGACTTATCCAAAAAGAAAGGGATGCAAGGAGTTGGGGGTAATGTATTAGCATGGGTAGAGTATTGGTTAACAAGTAGCAGGCAGAGAGTTTGGATAGATCTCTGGTTGGTAGTCAATAGTGAGCAGAGTGCCACTGGGCAACTGTTCACAATATACATTAATAATTTGAAAGAAAGGACCAAGTGTAGCTCATCTAAGTTTGCTGCTTACAGAAAATAGTGTGGAAAAGCAACTTGCACAAAGAGTCTGCAGAGAGACATAGGTAAGTGAGCAAGGGTTGGGCTGAATGGCTATAATGCCGGTAAATGCGAGGTGATTGACTTCGGAGGAAAATGGATGAGGTAATTATTTAATTGGTAAAGGTTGGAGCATGCTGTTTGTTGTGCAGAGAGACCTGGAAGTGCATGAATCACAAAAGGTCAGTTTGCAGGGGCAACAGGTTATCAAGAAGGCAAATGAAATGTTGGCCTTCATTGGCAGGGGCATTGGACTTAAAAGTGGGGAAGTTATGCTGCAACTATACAGGGTACTGATGAGGCTATACCCACAGTACTATCTGCAGTTCTGGTCTCCTTACTTGGGAAAAGATATACAAGCCTTGGAGGTGGTGCAGTGGAGTTCATGACGTTGGTTCCAGAGATGTGGGAGATAGCCTACGAGGAGAGATTAAGTCATCTGGAACTATACCCAGTGGAATTCAGAAGAATGAGAGGGGATCTTATACGAACATATAAAATATTAATGGGATTAACTAAGATAGAAGCAGGAAAGTTGCTTCCACTGGTAGGTAAGACTAGAACTTGTGGGCGTAGCTCATGTTTCGGGGAGTAGATGAGGAGGAATTGCTTTTCCCAGAGGTTAGTGAATACATGGAATTCACTGCCTAGGGAAGCCTCATTAAAAATGTTGAACATACAGTTACATAGATGTTTGCATAGTAAATGTTATAAGGAAAAGACAGGTAGGTAGAGCTGAGTCTACAGCTAGATCTGCCATGATCTTATTGAATGATGCCAGGTCGCCGACTCCTGTTCCTATTTCTTACGTTTTTATGCCTGGGCAAGTGCACGCCATGGGCTGGACAAGCCAGCTTTGATTTTCGCAGGTGCTGCTGTGCAATAGAGTTTATATTTCATATTTTCTGAAGGAAGCCAATTGATCCGTCAAGTTTGTGTTCATCCTCAAAGGATTTCCATTCCCCCACTTACTTTGTCCTTTTGCATGTGCCCAGTCATTCCCTGATCTTTAAGCAACCACCTCATCTTTAGGGCAGGGAAAGAAATGAGAGCACCATGCACAAACTCGGGTGGTCACAGGTGGAAGTGTGTAAACTGCTGTACTAGGACTACCAACTTACTCTTTCCCCTCTCATGCTAAATCTGTGCCCTCTTGTTTTAGATACCCTTACCCTGGGGATAAAGTGTTACCATTCACCTTATCTACGCCTTTCATAATTTTAAATATTCTCCTACTTTCCAAGAAATAAAGGCTTAGCCCGGCTAGCCTCTCCTTGTAACTCCCTCACTGATGACTTGTACGACTGCAATTTGAAGTTCCAATTTCCTATACTCAATGTCCTGCCTGATACAGGCTAAATGCCTTTTTGCACTGTCTAGTTGTGCATGGCTTTCAATAAAATATGCACTTATCTGTTCTTAATGCCCTATCATTCACTGTATATGTTGTGCATTGGTTGGATTATCCAAATACATAACCTCATGCTTAATTGAATTGAGTTGCATTTGGCTCACCTCATCATACTCCCCTAAATGATAAAGATCCCCTTGTATTCCAAAATAACCTTTATCACTTAAATCAACACCTCCTTATTTTGTGTCATCTGCAAACTTTCTGATCAAGCCTTGTTCATTTGCACCCAGATCTTTTCTAAATGAAAAAAAACAAGGATGAACCTCGAGCCCTTGTGGCACACCATTACTCACTGGCCTCCAATCTGAGAGACCGTTCTCAGCCTTTGTTGGAGTAAAGTAAAGGGAGAAGGTTTGCCTCAGTCTGTGGAGTCCACTGTCAGAGAAGTATATACAGGAAAATGGAAATGATCAGGCAGAACCTGGAAACAGAAACAGAGTTAACAGTTGGATCACCTTCCACCAGAATTGCTTATGGAAATGGAAATGGTCAGGCAGAACCTGGAAACAGAAACAGAGTTAACAGTTGGGTCACCTTCCCCAGAATTGCTTTTCATTCCAGAAAATGCAAAATTTTGGGATGGAGTGCTTTTGAATTGTAATTGGATTATCCAATGGGGTAGAAATTGATAAGCCCTGTGGCCGCAGAATGGGTGCAGATCTGTGCGACAGCCGATCAGAATTGTGTTGTATTTGGTTTCATTCAAATACAGTAGCAAAGTAACTTATGATAAACAAGAGAAAATCTGCAGATGCTGGAAATCCAAGCAACACACACAGAATGCTGGAGGAACCCAACAGGCTGGGCAGTGTGGTACAGCCAACTCTTTGGGCCCAGACTCTTCGGCAGGATAAGGTTTTCTCTCTTTATTGCACAAAGTGTGGCATTTGTTCTTTAGTGGGTTGTTAAAATTTACTTGCAGTTTCTCATTTTTCAATGTCCAATGAAGCTTTTTCACTCTGTTTTCCCAGGACATGTTGGCAAGTTTCAGGGGCACAAACTCTGTGGTGCCTTCGCAGAGATTCCTGGAAGGCGTAAGCAAGGCCAAGGACGCCAGTTCGGCTCTCTTGATGGAAAACGAAGACACTCTACAAGCCAGACACTCATTCAGGAAGCCCTTGTATAGCATCGCGCATAAAATATCAGACCGACGGAGCGTGCAAGCTGTGGACCAACACACGTCAGCTGAGGTTTCAGACAGACCTTCCCTCAACAGTCTCTTAGAGCAGCGAAACCTTACCGATGCTCACAAGAATTATTCTTCCACCCTGTCGGCCCATGTTGCTGAAGGCGACTCGACCCTCTACTCCTTAATCCACAAAATGTTTTTCACTCTCAACACTTTGAACTCCACCATGACCCAGCTGCACAGCAAAATTGACTTGCTGTCATTAGAGGTGAGCAGAATTAAAAAGCATGTGAACCCTGGGGAATCTGTGGTGGAGTTCTTGCCACCTGCAGAGTACCAGCTCAACAACGCTGAACTGAAGCAGGTCCTGGACCAGAGCTCCTCGCCCGGAGACTTTGCCTGCCGTTTACTGGTGCAGCTCTTTCCAGAGCTCTTCACTGAAGACGAGGTCAGCAGGGTTTGCAATGTCTGCAGGACCGCATCCGAGAAGAAACTGGATACCCTTCACCTGCAGCTCATCAGAAACTACGTTGATGTCTGCTACCCGTCGGCCAGGAATGGAAACATCTGGCAGGTAGAGTGCTTGCCGCAGATCAGCGACTTTTTCAACAGGTTTTGGGCACAGAGGGAAATGGAGAATAGTCAGCAGAGTGCCACCGTAATCAACTTTTATCAGGCAGACCAAGCCTTGGAGCAGCCTCAGCCTAACTGCTACATCGATGACAATGCAGAAGATGAAGGACTGTCCATGGATTCCTTCAGCAGCCTAAGCTCAGAGTTGGTTTTGGATCCTCAGGAAGTGAGTGAGTACCTGGAGGAAGCTTCGTCTGCTGGAGAGTTTGCCACTTTGCTGGTCCATCGGTTTTTCCCTGAGCTATTTAACGCAAGGAGTTTGGCATCACAGTTCAGCTGTTACGGGTCATCTGAAAAGCAGGCGCTTGATCCACAGAGGATGCAGGTTGTCCGGAAGTACACAGAGATCTACTTTCCGGATGTGCAGGACGACAAGGTCTGGATGCAACAGGTCGTCCAGAAGCTGGATGAAGAACTGACGAGTGTCCACTCTGATGGGAGTGAGCCCGACGTGTACAGGAACGAGAGCCGCTGCTCCTCCAACATCTCCGCGGTCGGAGGCAGTGAGAGCTTCGATTTTGATAAATCCTCGCAGAAGCTGAAGAAAGTCTGGCTGAAGCCCGTCGACTTTAACAGCCTCGTGATATCCCCTCCAGACTTTGAAGTGTGTAGCCCAGAGCACATCCTCGACAAGCACCAGCTGAAAAACATTTACGAGAGCAGCCTGTCCATGGGTAATTTTGCCTCCCGCTTGTTGGTGAGGCTCTTCCCTGAGCTCTTCACTCTGGATAACCTGAGGAAGCAGTACAATTGCAGTGGCTCCCTCGGCAAGAAGCAGCTGGACCCAGTGCGGATTAAAATCATCCGGCACTATGTGCAGTTGCTGTACCCCAGCGCTAAGTGTGACAAGATATGGAACCAGGAGTTTGTACCGAAGCTGGATGAGAGGTGCCGGCGTAGAGACACCGAGCAAAGGCGCATCTACCAGCAGCAAAGGAAGAAATCCATCATCTGTAGTGAAAGAGAGGAGCCAGTAGTTTCAGCAGTCCAGCCAGAGCACGTTAGAGCGGAAGCAGTGCAGGCAACACCAGAGAGAACAGAACGCTACAACAGAAACTTTTGCAAAGTTGCACTCAGCGAACTGAACATCCCTGCTGTCAACTTCCCAGTATCAAATGAATATTTACTCCCCACAAAAGATTTAAAGGAAATAGTGCAGGACAGTCTGTCAGTTGGGAACTTTGCTTCCCGACTTCTTGTCAGGATCTTCCCAGAGCTGTTTACCCCTGAAAATCTCAGACTGCAGTACAACCACTCGGGCGCATGCAACAAGAAGCAGCTGGACCCGGTCCGCTTGAGGCTCATTCGGCACTATGTGGAAGCGGTTTACCCCCGGGCCAAGAGCGATCAAGTTTGGCAGCTGGAGTGCATACCGAGCATCGATGAGAGATGCAGGCGGCCGGACAGGAGCAAGTGCAAGATTATGAAGAAGTCCAAGAATAAGAAAAGTTAAACATTCTCTCAGTAATCTTTAGAAGTATCAAATTGGGTTTTTAATGAGCTTTACCACAAGATAGTGACTCACTTGCTAAGTTTACCACAGGCGCAGATAAGCTAGAAATATTTTTTAAAACTTCAAAAGAACCGTAAGTGCCAGCTCAATGGAGAACACACAATTGGAGTTCCCACCTCTCTGATTATTTCATTTACGTTTGATTTTTTTTGTTGGTGCACGCAGAGCAAAACCATAAACAAGGGATAATCTACCTTTTTAGTTGATTCGGTCAAGGAAGATGAGGTTTTATTCTGCCTATCCAAGAGTGGAGTTAACCCCTCATCAAGAACTGTGGTGTTTCTGTTAAACTCCACTGAGAAGGGGATCAGCAATTGTGGGGAAAATGAGCGAGGTCCATGGAAACGGCTCCCAGCAGCACACACAAAGTCCTCAGCAGCTCAGGCAGCGTTTATGGTGGGGAATGAGCAACTTGCGTTTCAGGGCGAGGCCCTTCATCATGACTGAAAGGAGGGGGGAAGAATATTCGAGGAGGGGAAGGAGTACATGCTGGCAGGTGATGAGTAAAGCCGGGGGAAGTAAGGAGCTGGGAGGTCATAGGTGGAAGAGGTGAAGGGCTGAAGAAGAAAGAATCTAATAGGAGAGGAGGGTGGATCAAGGAAGAAGGAGGAGCACCAGAGGGAGGTGATAGGTGGATGAGGAATATTGAATGGATGAGAGGGGTACCAGAATAGGGAAGAGGGGAGAAATTACCTGAAGTTTGAGAAATTGATGTCCATTCCATCAAATTGGAAGCTGCTTTGACAGAATATGAGGTGTTGCTCCTCCATCCTGAGTTTGGCTTTTTCATGGCAATAGAGAAGACTTTATTTCATAATATCTTCCCCTTCCCCTTTCTCTTTTTCCCCTTTTCCCCATTCTAGTTACCCTCACACCTGTTCTTACCTGCCCATCATCTCCTTCTGGTTCCCCTCTTCCCTTTTCTTCTACGATTCTCTCCTATCAGATTCCTTCGTCAGCCCTTTACCTTTTCCACCTATCTCCACCCAGCTTCTTACTTCATACCCACTCCACCCAGCTTCCCCATCTCCTGGTCTCTGACCAATTCCCTGTCAGTTTAGCTTATGCTCCATCCCCTCCCCTTCCTCCACCTTATTCTGGCGACTTCCCCTTTCATTTCCAGTCCTGATGAAGGGTCTCGGCCCAAAACGTCGACTGTTTATTCCTCTCCATAGGTACTGCCTGATCTGCTGAATTTCTACAGCATTTAGAGTGTGTTGCTATGGATATGCTACAGTTCTCCTGCTGTAGCAGTGGTCTACATTGGGAACAACAGTTGTTACGGCTCCAGTTACCATGGTGCAGATTTTTGATTTGCACTGTATCCTTTTTAGGACAAGGAGAGGTGTGATATGCCAGTGTGTGTTTGTTGATCCTTGTTTCTGTGATTCTGAGGAGCAAAAATGAAAAGCTGATCTGGAAAGATTTGTTTCTTTGGAAATATCAGCAACTTGTGGAGGCTAGTCTAACAATGCTTGTTTCCATGGAAACAGTGTAAGGTGAGGCCTGTTAAAGCTACTCGTTTCCATGGAGACAGTGGTGAACATAGTAGGCTTTACCCTCCTCCCCCACCCCATTGTACCTTACAACTGAAGCCTGGTACTGGAGAAGTACTTGACAGTTCTCTAGGAGGTTGTGAAGTGAAAACTGTGACGAAACCATGTTAATATCCTTTCTCTTTACCCTGACACATCACAAACATGGGCAATAGCTCATGCCCGTGCCACCTTATTGATAACCCCATTGCAAAGACCATAGTAAACATTTATTGCTCAGGTGGAGGCAACTTGTTATCTGAAGTAACACCAGTGTCTCATTCCCAGCCACCAGACCATGCCTTTGTCTGGGCTTTGGAAAACTTAATTGATTTCAGTTGAAGAGTACTGGTCATCAGGTCCTTTTTAGGACACTGAGGTTTTCCCCTTCTTTCACTTCTCCAGGCAGTGCCCGTGTCCTGCTTTTTTTGTTCACTGTTTTTAAGAAAATGGTACCTACTAAACTGTAAAGAAAGAACATTTTGGGATGGAAACTGCTAATATCCAAGGTACTTGGTTCCCAGTTTCCCAGTTGGCACTCATCGGTTTGTACTAATTGTTTACTCAAAACAAACTTAATAAATAATGAAATATACAAAAGTTATTATATACCAAAGCTGCCAGTAATAAACCAGCATCCTTGAGACTAATTTATAGATTTTAATACTGAAGGTCCTTAATGTTAGTGATTTTACAAAGACTTGTAATCTGAGTGTTTATTTTTAGTTGATTTATTTGACTGTCATACCCAACACAAATTTTATAATTTAATTATCACTTGACATTTGGATATACTACATTTTGCTTTTGTATATTTGTGTATGTCTCTTATCTATAATCAACTCATGGAAATATTGTTTTAATAGACTTATTGCTGACGTAAAAAATACATATTGGAAATGACCAATTTTAATTGTACATTTCCTCTAGGAACTGTGAACATATAGCAAAGTCCTCTGTGGTTGTCTCAGTATAAAAATACAACACTTGTAACATGATTTTCCTTTATATATAAAAAAGATGAAATTATTGTCTACAGAAAATATTGTTGATACAACTTTTTCAAATTGGTAGACTAGGATTTTTGGAATACTTTAGTTAAAACATGGACACCATCAACTCACCTTTTCACTACAATCCTTCAATCCTTTTCTCCAAACTGTGCCTGAATGTCTGCTAAACCTTTATAGCTGAGATCTTTCAGTGATCCTTGGTAATATTGTCAAAAAATACCACCTTTTTGGGTTTACTGATGTTTATTGTCTTGGCCTCTCGTTCTTAACTTCCTGATTAAAATATACCTTGATACTTGAGGAAGTGTGATAAAGAATTTGCTTGGGTTTCAATTTTCTTATAAACTTTTAAAATTCTGATTGTATCTTTTAAAAACTTTGTAGTTTTCAAATTAAAATGAGCTAAATTTTCCCCTTCCTTGCTGGCTCCACCTCTTTAAAGCAGTAATATCCTTTATGTGTATTGGTTGATTAATCAAACCCTCTGTTCTTATGATGGTGCACTTGGATTGGGGAAGAGTTTTAGTGGTGGTCTGTAAATGATATATAAAGATTACTGACACACATCTCTAAAATTGTGCTAAGAAGATGTCCATGAGTGGAAACCATTTTCTCTAAAGGGAGAGCTTGGCAAAGAAAAAATCCACGATAGCATCTACCCAGCTGACAGAGTCTCGTTTGAAGAATCAGCACCGTAGTCTAGCACATCTGTATTCTGCAATTCACGCTGTATGATGGCCACTTTAAGAATGACTAGTCTTTCTTGGCTCAAGAAGCATTAGGGAGAGGAGAAGTGGATGTGAAGGTGGTTTATATTCTTAGAGAGACCGACTACACAGAACAGGCCCTTCACCTCAACAAGTCCATGCCGAACTATAATTCTATCTAGCTGGATTGATCTGCACCCATACCATAGCCTTCCCATTCAAGTAGTTATCCAAACTTTTAAAAGTTGAAATCGATCTCTCATCCACCACTTCCGCTGGAAGCTCATTCCACACTATCACCACCCTCTGGGTAAAGAAGCTCCCCCTCATGTTCTCTTCAAACACTTCACCTTTCACCCTTAATTCAAGGCTCGGTGCCTCAGAAAAGCGGCTTCCAATATTAAGGATCCACGCCACCCAGGACATGCCCTCTTCTTATTGTTACCATCAGGAAGGAGAGACAGAAGCCTGAAGGTAGACACTCAGTGAATCAGGAACAGCTTCTTCCCTCTGCCATCCAATTCCTGAATGGACATTGAACCCATGAACACTACCTCACTACTTTTTAAAAATTTCTGTTTTTGTACCACTTAATTAATATACATATATATATTTACTGTAATTCATTTTTCCCCATATTATGTATTGCATTGTACTGGTGCTGCAAGTTAATGACTTTCATGACATATGTCGGTGATATTAAACCTGATTCTGATTAACCTACGAGGGGTGATTGATAGGTTCGTGGCTCAAGGTAGAAGGCGTCAATTTTAGTTATTTTTCCTACATTTACACACTTAGTCCAGCAGTTGTGGAGCATACAGATACTTTCTTTGTAGAAGCCAGTGTCTTGGACCTCCAGAAAGTGGTCTACAGCAGGGGTGATTGATAAGTTCATGGCGGAAAGTAGAAGGAGTTGAGAAGAAACTTAAAACTTTCCACATTATCACTCAAAGAGTTGAACTGCACGTGCACGTAACGAGAGCTGTAGAACTCATCTCCTTCAACCTTAGGCCACGGACTTATCAATCACCCCTTGTATGACCTTCATTTCTATTTTACCCAATCTCAGTGAAAAAAGCCTGCTTGCTTTTACCCTGTCTTTACCTCTCATTATTTTGTATGTCTCGATCAAATCTCCCCTCAATCTCCTACCCTCCAGGGAACAAAGCCCTAACCTAAACAATCTCAGGTCCTGGCAATATCCTTGTAAATTTTCTCAGCACTCTTTCAATCTTGATAGCATCTTTTCTGTAGGTAGGTGACCAAAAATGCAGACAATACAGCAAATTAGACAATGACCAACATCCTCTATCAATGCTTAACTCTGCAGTAATAAATTCAGTTTGAACTTTCAGCTTAACATTAATTGAATGCTTATTCAGGCAAAGGTGTGCTTAGCAAGTGGGAGGCCTTCAAAAGCCAAATTTTGAGAGTACAGAGTTCATACATGCCCATCAGAATAGAAGGCAAAGACTGACATTTCCTGTTTCCGCTCAACGTATGATAGCCTTTTTGACTTTATTGGCTAGGAGAGCCATTTTATTGAAGTGGAAGGATTCTAATCCACCTACGGTCTTTTATAGGCTCTCCTCCATTATGTCCTGTTTAAGTTTAGAGAAAATAAGAAGTCAGACATTTGATAAACACAAAATACTCTGCAGATGCTGGGGTCAAAGCAACAGTCACAACACGCTGGAGGAACTCAGCAGGTCGGGCAGCATCCATGGAAAAGATCTGTGGATGTGTCGGGCCGGAACCCTTTGTCAGGACTGTAGGGGGAAGGGGCAGAGGCCCTACAAAGAAGGTGGAGGGAGGGTGGGAAGGAGAAGGCTGGTAGGTGCCAGGTGAAAAACCAGTAAGGAGAAAGATAAAGGGGTGGGGGAGGGAGGCAGGGAGGTGATAGGCAGGAAAGGTGAAGAAAGAATAAGGGAGAACACAATGGGTAGTAGAAGGAGGTGGCACCATGAGGGAGGTGATAGGCAGCTGGGGGAGTGGGCAGAGTGACATAGGGATAGGGTAAGGGAGCGGGAGGGAATTACCAGAAGTTGGAGAATTCTATGTTCATACCAAGGGGCTGGAGACTATCTAGATGGTACATGAGGTGTTGCTCCTCCAACCTGAGTTTGGCCTCATCATGGCAGTAGAGGAGGCCAAGTATGGACATATCTGAATGGGAGTGGGAAGCACAGTTGAAGTGGGTGGCTACTGGGAGATCCTGTCTGTTTTGGCGGACAGAACGGAGGTGTTGGACGAAGCGGTCCCCCAATCTGCGTCGGGTTTCGCCGATGTAGAGAAGGCCGCACCGGGAGCATCGGATGCAATAAATGACCCCAACAGACATTTGATACATCCTTTAAATTTGAGCAAATCTGTTGACCTTTTATTCAGTATTTTCATTTAATTTGATTTATTATCCTTCCAATTTTTTTTTCGAAGCTTTAGGTTTGATCAAAAATTTTTTTTTTGGTCCTATCCTCAAAATGGACGGCCCAGTCCCCCTTTTTTTGGTTTCTTTTTTTGTTAGTGTAGTGTTTTTTCCTTCTTCATTTAAAATTCAATGCTTTTTCTTTCCTCTTCATGAACTGATAAGAGGAGAATTGCTGTTTTCTTTTTTTATTATGTATTTTATACTAGCTTAACAATATGTATGATTTTGATAATGCCCAACTTAATTTTGGGTTGTATTGTTATTGATATATTTGAGATAATTCTCCTCTTGTTTGTATTTATGTTCCTCTTAAATCAATAAAAAGATTAATAGAGAAAGAAAGAAAGATTAACATCAAGAAATCTTGGTTTTTGAGATATTGAGGCCCTAGTTAAGAAGAAGGAGGTGCATAGCAGGTGTAGGCAGCAAGGAACAAATGAGGTACTTGAGGGGTATAAGAAAGGTTGAATAGATTAGGACTTTATTGCCTAGAGTTTAGGAGAATGGGAAATTTGATAGAGGCATACAACATTATGAGGTATGGTAACATTATAGGTATGGTAAATGCAAGCAACAGGTTTATTTGTGTAGCATTTTTCAAACACAAGGCTAAGTGCTTTACATAGAACAAGATATAAAAATCAAACATCAAATTTCAGACAATGCATAAGAGAATAAAAAACAGATATGACAAAGTCACAGTACAGGAGATTCTGATTAAAAACTACAGCGAAAAGAGAAGTTTTAAGCCTCGATTTAAAGTTGGGGCAGGCTTCAGACCCTCTGGAAGGTTATTCCAGATATGTGGGGCATAGTAACTAAAAGCTGCATCACCATGCTGTCACCATACCGTCACCTGGGGACGGTAAGCAGACGACCTGAGAGCTTGGGAAGGTTGCAGCAAGAGATCGGAGATGTACTTTGTCCCTACACCATTCAGTGCTTTATAAACCAGTAGTGATATTTTATGTTGGACGGGAAGGCAGTGTAGCCACCTGAGAACCGGAGTGATGTGTTCTATATTCTTGGTCTTAGTGAGGACTCTAGCCGCAGCGGTCTGGATGAGCTGCAGCTGTCGGAGGGATTTTTTTACAGAGACCTGTGAAAACGCCATTACAGTAGTCAAGCCTACTAAAAATAAATGCATGAATGAGTTTTTCTAGATCTTGCTGAGGCACAAGCCCTTTAACTGTCGCTATGTTTTTATTTAAGATGGTAGTAGGCTGACTTTGTAATTGTCTAAATGTGGCAGTTAAGAGAAATCGGAATCAATCACAACACCAAGGTTTCTATCTTGGTTTGCGGTCCGTAACGACAGGGATTCTAAGTGAGCAGTGAATTTTAATGGATTTTTTTTTTGGAACCAAAAACAATTATTGTAAGCAGACCTTTTCCACTGTGGTTGAATGAAAGGTCATAGTTTAAGGGTGAAATAATTAAGGGGAGCCTGCGGGGGAGAATTTCTTCACTGGGGCGGGGTAGATGGGGGTTCGATTTCTGCATTTATTTATTTATTTATTTTTAGCGCTATGGTGCGGAATAGATCCTCTGGCCCTTTGGTCCGAACCCGACAAACCCGATTAAAGGTAACTTAATCCCAAGACAATTCACAATGACTAATTAACCTACCCAGTATGCCTTTAGATTGCTGGAGGACACTGGAGACCCACGCATTCCATGGGGAGGACGTACAGCGACTCCTTATAGAACAGAGCCAGAGTTGAACTCAAAACTCTGGAATGCCCCGAGCTGTAATAGGGTCAAGCTAACCGCTACGCTATTAAGAGAAATTTGGGTGGGGTAGGGAAGGGAGGGCTATGGTCCAGGTGCGGGCAGAATATTAGTTCAGTATTGATTAGATGGGTAGAAGGACTTGTTTCCGTGCTGTAGTGTTCTATGACCAACTCATTCTCATGAACTGTCAGAGACCAGAAAATTGCTATGTTCTTTGATGTCAAAGGTAACGTCTTTTGGTGACGAGGCATCCAGAACATGGATCCAGCTGATGCTGGTCTGCTAATAAAACCTTGATTATGTTTGCTGGCCGGTGAGCCCAAATATGTAATAGTTATTGGCCACCCCACAGCACCACTTTGGGGAATGGAATGTAGAAGCCAGATATGGGTTGGTGATCCATAGGAGCCAAGTGTGGGTTGATAGGCCTACTCTAAGTTTCAGTTTCTATGGTTCTCTGTGAATTGATGGTTAATATCATGTTGCCAATAAGGAGACCAATGTTGAGAATAGGAAACAGAAGAAACTCTGCAGCATTGATGACCATAAGTGAAAGCAACCTGCTGAAGATGGCAAACACGAGGAAATCTGCAGATGCTGGAATTTCAAGCAACACACATCAAAGTTGCTGGTGAACGCAGCAGGCCAGGCAGCATCTATAGGAAGAGGTACAGTCGATGTTTTGGGACTGACGAAGGGTCTCGGTCAGAAACGTCGACTGTACCTCTTCCTATAGATGCTGCCTGGCCTGCTGTGTTCACTAGCAATTTTTATGTGTGTTGCTGAAGATGGAAAGGCTTCAGCAGAAGTATCCATCACTATGTCAGTTATAAAAGGCAACGGAGATCGACTTAAATCAAGAAGCAAGCATCGCACTTAAGTTGACGGTATTGTCTGTTGCCTTCTGCAAATATTCTTGTCAGTTCTTTTGATTCTGTAATGCTGCATGTTATTTGTCATGCTTTTCAAAGAGGATGGTTACAGTTTTCAAATAGACCACTCAGACACATGTATTGGCTTGACATAATGGCACTCAAGTTTGTTCATCTCCCTTGTACTTTCTTTCAGATTCCTGCCCAGCTCCCTTTTAATTTCAATTCCCATTCCTGTTTCGACATGTTGGTCCATGGCCTCATTTTGCACCAAGATGAGGCCACCCTCAAGGTGGAGGAGCAACACCTTGTATTCTGTCTGGGTAGCCTCCAACCTGATTGCATAAATATTGATTTCTCCTTCTAGTTATATAAAAAAAATCCCTACCCTTCCCTCCTCCTTCTATTCCCCACTCTGGCCTCTTACCTCTTCTCACCTGGTTGTCACCTTCCCCTGGGTCCCCTCCTCCTTCCTTTTCTCCTATGGTCCACTCTCCTCTCCTATCAGATGCTTGGCTTCACCTACCACCTCCTTCCCCTCCCCCCACCTTTCTCTTCTTTCGTCTTCCCCCTTCCTTTCCAGTCTTGAAAAAGGGTCTCGGCCTGAAACATCGGCAGCTTGTTCATTTCCATTGATGCAGCCTGACCTGCTGAGTTCCCCCAGCATTTTGTGTGGGTTGCTCAAATTTCCTGCATCTGGAGACTTTGTTGTGTTCCCTTTTGAATCTACCTGCATTCCAGGCGTTAACCACCAGCTGTGTTAGGAAAGTTCTCTCTCCCTGTCCTGCTACCAAACATTCTCTATCCCCTGGCTCTCGGTGTCTCTGTCAATGAGGACAGTTTCTGTTCTCTGTCTACATAATTTTGGGTTCTTCTGTTAGATCTTAGATCTCCATTCAAGCTTTTCCAAGCGATCCACAAAACAAACATCCCTCACTCCTTTGGCAAATATTTGAACAAGTACTGATCAGACAGGTGGTGTCCTGGAGTGAGAAAAGCAAGGTTATTTGGTAATTTAATTCCTCATTGTACTTACTGACATGTTGACTTGATTACTTTAATGTATTTTTTGTTGATCTTCAATAATAATTAATAAAAAGATTTAAAAATGAGAAAAGCAAGGTTGATGTTTTTGACCTATGACCAATTCATCAGGACTAAGCAAACTTCCAAAAATCAAGCATGCTTTAAGTTGTTTGAAAGTGAGAACGGTGGAGAGAATAGAGGGAAAGTTTGTCAGAGGTGGAGCCCAAGAGAGACGGAATTATGTAAATTGTGGCGGCACCAGTTAAGGGAGTGACAATGGCTCAGTAACCTTAGCTGTTCTGTGTGGAATCATTGTAACCAGCAGACAGGGCAGGGCAGAAAACAAGAGGTATGTTGGAACTGTAGATACCAAGCGCTGAAGTTTATGGCGATCTGGAATTTCTGAAAATGTTCCTATTTCAGGTAAACTGCTGCAAACTCTGTCCCCTTTCTCTCTCCTCCTGATCTTCCCAGTTCCCCCAACATCCTTCCAGCCCCCCATTAACTAGTTTTATTCCTCCCCTCCACCCACTGCATATGCCTATAGACTCGTCTCAGTGGGCCCCTCCCCCACAGACCCACCTGCCCTCACCACCACCCTTACTTGATTTCTCTCATCAAATTCTTTCATTTTCATTCCTTTGTCGCTCACCTTCCAGTTTCTGTTGCTGTTTCCACTCTCCTCATGGATGTTGCTTAAAATGCTGACTATTATCAGCAGCTTGTGTCTGTTTTTTCAATATTCCTAGATCTACAATGTTGTGTTTGATCATTTTAGTAAGTTTTTTCTAGATTCTTTCAAAATCATTACATATTTCCTAAGGAATGGCAGCCAGAAGTAGACACAATATTACTAATTTTTATCAAACCTGTGATTCATAAAGATTAATACTGACTTACTCAACCATCAGGCTCTTGAACCAGAGTAGATAACTTCACTCAAACCAACACTGAATTGTTCCTACAACCTATGGACTCACTTCCAAGGACTCTTCATCTCATGTTCTCGATTTTTATTGCTTATGTATTTGTTTTATTTTTGTATTTACACAGTTTTTTGTCTTTTGCATGTTGGTTGTTTGCTGGTCTTGTTACGTGCAGCTGTTCATTGACTCTATTGTGTTTTTGTATTTACTGTAAATTCCTGCAAGAAAATGAATCTCAGGGTTGTATATGGTGACAAATATGTATTTAGATAACAAATTTACTTGGAACTTAGATTTCCTAAATTTTCATGACAACGTAGCATTTTGCATATTGCTGCATTACATTTCATCTGTCACCTCTCGGTCCAATCCACCAGTCAGTTAGAATCTTGAAGTCTCTTTCCATCCTCCTCATCATTCTTGTTTTATGTCCTGTGTTATGTACCCCTAGGGTTCATATTTTCTATGGACTGTGCCTTTAAGAGAGAGAGAGAGAGAGAGAGAGAGAGAGAGAGAGAGAGAGAGAGAGAGAGAGAGAGAGAGAGAGAGTACAACACAAACACCTTGTTACTGAGAGAGAGAGAGAGGGAGGAAGCCTGCTTGGAGATGGTGTTATGGTTTCTCTGCAGCGTGGTTACACTTTTGCAAGGACACTGTCAGCTTCTGTGTTCCTACAGAGAGAGAAGGGAGGAGCTACTTGATGGACAGCTGGTGTTCAGCATGGTGAGATAAATAGAAGGTCAGCTGGTAGACAGAGGGACACATGATTTTGGACACTGGATGAGCTTTGTTGTGCCCAGAGAAAGATGGGTTTTTGGAGGATCAATCAGGAGGATCGATCAGGAGAATCGGTCAGTGGCTCTCACAGTGTGGAAAAGGTGTGCCCGGTGGGGAGTTATTAGTGTTACCAACCCTTGCCTGGGTTGATAATTCTACCACAGAAGAACGGTCCCCTTTGTTGGGGTCATATTCGGTGACTTCTAAAGGATTTTGGGGGACAACGGGAAGATCGACGGCATCTACTCACCTGAAGAACTAAACCTATCTCTCACTCAACTCAACTCAACTCAACATTGTAAGACTGTATCCATTTACCCCTAGGCTTGAAGAAGCTTGGTCTTTATATTTCCACACTTATATAACCATTGCCAACCTGTTTGATTTATAGAACCATAGAAACTACAGCACAGAAACAGGCCCTTTGGCCCTTCTTGGCTGTGCCGAACCATTTTCTGCCTAGTCCCACTGGCCTGCACATGGACCATATCCCTCCATACACTTCCCATCCATGTATCTGTCCAATTACTTCTTAAATGTTAAAAAAGAACCCGCATTTACCACTTCGTCTGGCAGCTCATTCCATACTCCCACCACTCTCTGTGTGAAGAAGCCCCCCCCTAATGATCCCTTTAAACTTTTCCCCCCTCACCCTTAACCCATGTCCTCTGGTTTTTTTCTCCCCTTGCCTCAGTGGAAAAAGCCTGCTTGCATTCACTCTATCTATACCCATCATAATTTTATATACCTCTATCAAATCTCCCCTCATTCTTCTACGCTCCAGGGAATAAAGCCCTAACCTATTCAACCTTTCTCTGTAACTGAGTTTCTCAAGTCCTGGCAACATCCTTATAAACCTTCTCTGCACTCTTTCAACCTTATTAATATCCTTCCTGTAATTTGGTGACCAAAACTAAACACAATACTCCAGATTCGGCCTCACCAATGCCTTATACAACCTCATCATAACATTCCAGCTCTTATACTCAATACTTTGATTAATAAAGGCCAATGTACTAAAAGCTCTCTTTACGACCCTATCTATCTGTGACGACACTTTTAGGGAATTTTGTATCTGTATTCCCAGATCCCTCTGTTCCACTGCACTCTTCAGTGCCTTACCATTAACCCTGTATGTTCTACGTTGGTTTGTCCTTCCAACGTGCAATACCTCACACTTGTTAGTATTAAACTCCATCTGCCATTTTTCAGCCCATTTTTCCAGCTGGTCCAAGTCCCTCTGCAGGCTCTGAAAACCTTCCTCACTGTCTACTACACCTCCAATCTTTGCATCATCAGCAAACTTGCTGATCCAATTTACCACATTATCATCAAATAACAATGGACCCAGCACTGATCCCTGTGGCAGACCACTAGTCACAGGCCTCCACTCAGAAGCAATTCTCTACCACCACTCTCTGGCTTCTTCCATCGAGCCAATGTCTAATCCAATTTACCACCTCTCCATGTATACCTAGTGACTGAATTTTCCTAACTAACCTCCCATGCGGGACCTTGTCAAAGGCCTTACTGAAGTCCATGTAGACAATATCCACTGCCTTCCCTTCATCCACTTTCTTGGTAACCTCCTCGAAAAACTCCAACAGATTGGTCAAACATGACCTACCACGCACAAAGCCATGTTGACTCTCCCTAATAAGCCCCTGTCTATCCAAATGCTTGTAGATCCTGTCTCTTAGTACTCCCTCCAATAACTTACCTACTACTGACGTTAAACTCACCAGCCTATAATTTCCCGGATTACTTTTCGATCCTTTTTTAAACAATGGAACAACATGAGCCACTCTCCAATCCTCCGGCACTTCACCCGTAGATAGCGACATTTTAAATATTTCTGCCAGGGCCCCCGCAATTTCAACACTAGTCTCCTTCAAGGTCCGAGGGAACACTCTGTCAGGTCCCGGGGATTTATCCACTTTAATTTTCCTCAAGACAGCAAACACCTCCTCTTTTTCAATCTGTACAGTTTCCATGGTCTCACTACTTGATTCCCTCAATTCCGTAGGTTTCATGCCAGCTTCCTTAGTAAATACAGACGCAAAAAACCTATTTAAATCTCCCCCATTTCCTTTGGTTCCGCACAAAGCCGACCACTCTGATCTTCAAGAGGACCAATTTTATCCCTTACAATCCTTTTAATATACTTGTAAAAGCTCTTTGGATTATCCTTCACTTTGACTGCCAAGGCAACCTCATGTCTTCTTTTAGCCCTCCTGATTTCTTTCTTAAGTATTTTCTTGCACTTCTTATACTCCTCAAGCACCTGATTTACCCCCTGCTTCCTATACATTTCATACAACTCCCTCTTCTTCTTTATCAGAGTTGCAATATCCCTTGAGAACGAAGGTTCCTTATTCCTATTCAATTTGCCTTTAATCCTGACAGGAACATACAAACTCTGCACTCTCAAAATTTCCCCTTTGAAGGCTTCCCACCTACCAATCACATCTTTGCCAGAGAACAACCTGTCCCAATCCACGCTTTTTAGATCCTTTCTCATTTCTTCAAATTTGGTCTTCTTCCAGTTCAGAACCTCAACCCTAGGACCAGATCTATCCTTGTCCATGATCAAATTGAAACTAATGGTGTTATGATCACTGGAACCAAAGTGCTCCCCTACACAGACTTCTGTCACTTGCCCTAATTCGTTTCCTAACAGGAGATCCAATATTGCATCCCCTCTAGTTGGTCCATCTATATACTGATTTAGAAAACTTTCCTGAACACATTTTACAAACTCTAAACCATCTAGACCCCTAACAGTATGGGAGTCCCAATCAATGTATGGGAAATTAAAATACCCTACCACCACAACTTTATGTTTCCTGCAGTTGCCTGCTATCTCTCTGCAGATTTGCTCTTCCAAGTCTCGTTGACTATTGGGTGGTCTGTAATACAATCCCACTAATGTGGCCATACCTTTCCTGTTTCTCAGCTCCACCCATAAGGACTCAGTAGACAAGCCCTCTAATCTGTCCTGCCTGAGCACTGCTGTAATATTTTCCCTAACAAGCAATGCTACTCCCCCACCTTTCATTCCTCTGTCTCGATCACATCTGAAACATTGGAACCCTGGAATATTAAGCTGCCAGTCCTGCCCCTCCTGTAGCCAAGCTTCACTAATTGCTACAACATCATAATTCCACGTGTCAATCCACGCCGTCAACTCATTCGCCTTCCCCGCAATACTCCTAGCATTGAAATATATACACCTCAGAAGATTTTTACCACCACTCACAACCTTTCTATCAGCGGATTTGCTTAAACTTTCAATATCATTTATTTTCACCCCAGCCACACTGTCAGCTCTGGCACTCTGGTTCCCATCCCCCTGCAAATCTAGTTTAAAGCCACCCCAATGGCACTAAGAAACCTCCCTGAAAGGATATTGGTCCCCCTGTGGTTCAAGTGTAACCCGTCTCTCTTGTACAGGTCCCACCTGCCCCAGAAGAGGTCCCAATGATCCTGAAATCTGAAACCCTGCCCCTTACACCAGTTCCTCAGCCACTTGTTCCTCCTCCAGAGCATCCTATTCCTACCCTCACTGGCACCTAGCACAGGTAGCAATCCTGAGATTACCACCCTTGAGGTCCTGCTTTTCAACTTCCTACCAAGCTCTCTATACTCACTCTCCAGGACCTCCTCACTCTTCCTTGCTATGTCATTGGTACCGATGTGCACCACGACATCTGGCTGGTCACTCTCCCACTTCAGAATGTCATGCAATCGATCAGAGACATCCTTATCTGCATTTATATTACTGTATTGCGTAGTTACTAATAAATACCATTAGTTCATAGCAATACCGGACTCCAAAGTGTTTTCTATTTCTGCTGGTTCTTTAACCTGTCACGGGGTATATGACACCTGTAAATTTGAAAATTGTGCCCTGAACACCCAAGATCAGCTCAGGGAATTAAAGAACAGAGCTGAACCCATGGGAACTCCACCACATTTTAACCTCCAGTCTATAAAATGATTTTTCTTTCCTCTTAGGCAATTTCCAATCTTTGATCACACATTTGCTTTTGTTTTATGGAGTACTTGTTTGATATTGCTTGTTTAGAGCTTGGAATGAATGAGACCTATAAAGACATATTTGGTATCATTTATGACATTGATAAGAACTGTTTCATTCAAATAAACAGTTCCTGGAAAACTAGGTAAAACTTTGGGAGTCTGAAATCCAGTGGAAGACTTTGCAAAGGAAGGTGAGATTGGTGATCATAGTTTGCAAGGACTGAGGGGACAAGAGGTCTTGTTTTAAGATTAGGGTTAATAACAGTGAATTGAAAGGTATGGCGGATAGCTTAGGCGGGGAAGTAAGCTTTAACAATAGTCAGCCGATCATCATAAGAATATACTTTTCCTGAATTCTGCTGTTAATTCACCTAATGTGCAGGGCTGTTGTCTCTACAAATCTGCTGGCTCCCTGGCACAAGATAAATCAGCAGTTTAGGACCCACCACGGCACCACTACACGCACTGGGTGAGGAAATCATCCAAGTGTTAACACACTCATCATTTCCACATTACAGCGTGTGCTTACTCACTATCCATGCTGCCTTGTCTCTGCTGCATCTTCCTTCCAAGGGTGAAGCTTCCCCTCTAATGCACCAAGTGGCTGCTTCGAGCAGGCTGCTGGAGAGGACACAATACTGAATGGCATGAGCTTATCCATTCCACAACATGTACATCTCCGGCAGTGCTGCAGGAACAAAATTAAAGTGGGTGCACTCAACTCTGCAATCTGCCTTGCAGCAAGATAAAACACTTCCTCCTTTTTAATTTCAAAAATAAAGTTTATTTATAAAATACATACTGGAAATGCAAATACAATCAGTACATATTTCTCTTTACATTAAAGCAGTACGTTCTATGTACAATGCATCAATGACACTGTTTGTCCTCTTTCAACAATACACCCATGAAATGTTTGAGACGATGTTACACAGGGCCCAGCCCTTAAGTGTCCGGTGACAGTTGGATCTGAAATTGGTGCTTCCCCATTCTTTCACATTGTGTTATAGACTGAAGAATTGCAGATGAATCATTGTATAAGATGATGAGAGGCATTGATCGTGTGGATAGTCAGGGGCTTTTTTTCCGCAGGGCTGAAATGGCTAGCACGAGAGGGCACAGTTTTAAGGTGCTTGGAAGTAGGTACAGAGGAGATGTCAGGGGTAGGGTTTTTACGCAGAGAGTGGTGGGTGTGTGGAATGGGCTGCCAGTGACAGTGGTGGAGGCAGATATGATAGGGTCTTTTAAGAGATTCCTGGATAGGTATATGGAGCTTAGAAAAATAGAGGGCTATGGGTAACCCTAGGTAATTTCTAAAGTAAGGACATGTTTGGCACAGCATTGTGGGTTGAAGAGCCTGCATTGTGCTGCAGATTTTCTGTATTTCTAAATACCAACTCTTCCTAAAAATCCCTAATAGGTTTTGCTGTCTAAAATAAAACATTTTAAGGCTGTTCGGAGACACTGTGTGGCTCTTTATTTGGTTCACCTTTACACCTGCTTATTATTCAGCCAGACACGTGGCAGCAACTCAGACATGGTCAAGTGCTTCAGCTGCTGTTCAGACCAAATATCAGAATGGGTAAGGATTGTGATCTAAGTGACTCTGACCGTGGAAGGATTGTTGATGCCAAATGAGGTGGTTTGAGTGTCTCTGAAACTGCTGATCTTCTGGGGTTTTCATGCAAAACAGTCTCTAGAGCAGGGTTTCCTGCCTTTAATATGCCTCGGACCCCTACCGTTAACCGAGGAGTCCCCGGACCCCGGATTAGGAACCACTGCTCTAGCGTTTACAGAGACTGTTGCGAACAACAAATAAACATCCAGTGAGTAGCAGTTCTATGGGGGAAAATGTCTTGTCAATGAAAGAGCGGAGAGGAGAATGACCAGTCTGGTTCGAGCTGACAGGAAGGCGACAGAACTCAAATAACCACGTGTCACAACAGTGGTGTGCAGTAGAGCATCTCCGAATGCACAACAAATCGGACCTTGAAGTGTCGGGGCTGCAGCGGCAGCGGAAGAGCACGGAAAACACTTGGCGTACTTTCCCTGAACCAACGACATACCCTGTCTTTGTCCCTTTAGTCATCCTGCTCCGAAAACTCCCTTTAGTTCCGCTCAGTTGCGGACGTGCAGATTGCAGCGACAGATTGTGCCGTTTGAGTAGCCAGCAGCTGGGCCTGCAGCGGCTGATCAGCAAGCCACAGTCGCAGGGTGACACATGTCTCAAGGGACGGGGAGGAAGGAAGTCCCTGCAGCGGCGGGAGCAAATAAATCATGCATCGACGCTGAGAATTAGGAAAAGAAGAAAAGCACCCCGCTGATTCCTGCCAGACGCCCAGTCTGCAGCTACTCATTCTGAACGGCCGCAGTCCCTCAATCCCATGTATTCCAAAGTATTGCTGCAGTGGGATGTCTAGTCCTCCAAAAATGACTCTTGAACTTGAAAACTGATCTCCGGGCACCACGGTATCGTAGCGTGACACTAGTACAGCTTGAGGGGTCGGGGTTTGGATTTCAATTCCGGCCTACTCTGTATTCCGTATTCCTTCCCCGTGGAATGTGTGGGTTTCCCCCGGGTGCTCCTGTTTCCACCCACAGTCCGAACGTGGTAGGCTATTGGCCATTGTAAATCTTTCCATGCTTAGGCTAGGGTTAAATCGTGGTTGCTGGGGCGACGTGGCTCCAAGGGCCTGAAGTGCCTACTCCTTACTGTATCGCAAAATAACTAAATAAACGTTGCCACTGTGCACCACCCTAGATTACCAGGACAAATGAATTATAAATTCTTTTGTAAATATTCTTGTACTGTTTGCTTATTATTTGGAGATGAGGGTGGGAGAGCACTCTGGGAAATCACCTCATAGCGAAGAATCTGTTCCTTCTCAGCTGCATTTAGGAAGGTACTAAGAGAAAACTGGTGAAGGTCGGACGGTGATGATCACTTTGTGTAACAAGGGGAGGAAAATCTTATGTAACGTGCTGTAAAGTTTCACTGCTAATGTAATGGTTTTTTTGTAATGTTCACCGCTGAAGTAACGGTTTCTCTGTAGCAGCAATGTTTGGGTTATGGCTGCAGATAACAGGACCGTGGATGAATGTTAGCCAATCAGGATTTTGTTGCCCTGTCTTGTGATTCTGGAAGCAGTTGATTTCATGGGCTTTTGCCAGAGAGAGAAGGAGATGAAGAGAGAAGACGCGAATGGAGAGATTTGGTAGAGCGCCGGACAGGGTGGACTCGGAGCGAGGGTCCGAAGGGCAGTGACAATAGGAGGAGGTTGATGGGGACCAATCTGCCGATGAGTGAGCTCCAACTTTGTGCACGGACTGTTTAATAAGATTTGGGCCCTTTAAAATATATTTTGTTTCTCTACTAACCATGTAGTCAAAGTAAGAGTTATAAAGCTTAATCGTTTAATCGCATACTGTGTACGGTTTGTTATTTCAGGGTACTGTTTTGTAACGGGACACATCACACAGCATCCAGCCAAATGAGATTTCTTAAGTTTGGCCAGGCAGGGGGTTATCACCCCCTATAGTAAGCCGCTAGGCGAAGCGAGTGTTACACTTATAATCAGACCACATCCTTTGAAACAGGCAACAGGAGAAAATTTGTCCAAGTATGAGTGGGAGCCATCAATGGACCAGAGGAATATGGGTCAGGAGACGTGAGGAGGAAGGAAGTCCCAGTAGCAGCAGGAGCAAGTAAATCATGCAGGATTCAGGAGAAAGAAAGAAATTTCTGTTGCAGGTGCAAGGTGTTCTGAGGGCTCGAGGTATTGAGCGATATGAGTAGAAAGCTGGAATAGGGAACTGAATTTGGGTCATCTGCAAAGATTCTATTGAAAGTGGAGCAATCTCAAAGGTCTAAATAGCCTCCTTCTGCTCCTAGATAGCTGGGGTAGATCAGCGTTGACGTCAAACAGCGTTAATAGATAATGACGTGGATTAAATACCAGGGAGGAGAATGCAAGGGGGAGGAAATAAGGAATATTGGTCTGAAAATGAGGGGAAAATATGGAGACTGAGGAAAAGTATAAAGGTGGCTGGAGAGAGAGGGCAAAGGAGTGAAAGTGATTAGCAGAAAGAAAACTCACCAGGTTGTTTTGATTTTCTGTGAAAAGTTAAAGGGACAGTGGAAGTTTATGGAAATTATGTGCAACTATCTCACTCAACATCATCTCTTGGGAGTGTTGGTGTTCGATGCTTTGTCATGAATGAGATTTAGAGTAAGTTGTAAAAGTAATGCATGAGGTTGCCATAGTTACTAATACAGTACTGCTACCACTGAGAATGAAAGTCCTTCAATCATCACTGTATCACTTCACTGTCTCCACATTGTCCAGATTTTGCCAGGTTGTTGCACACACCAACTTCACTTCGCTCGCCCCACCCTTGAAATGTTCCCACAACCTATGGACACATTTTATAGGACTCTTCGACTCATCTCCTCGGTATTTATTGCTTATTTTTGTATTGTTATTATTTCTTCATTTTTGTATTTGCACGGTTTGTCGTCTTTTGCACACTGGTTGAACGCCCAAGTAGGCGTGGTCTTTCACTGATTCCGTTATGGTTATTATTCTATGGATTTATTGAGCGTGTTTGCAAGACAATGAGTCTCCAGGTTGCATATGGTGATATATCAGAATTAGAATCAAGTTTAATATCACCAGGCATATGTCGTGAAATTTGTTAACTTTGCGGTAGCAGTATAATGCTGTACATGATAACCATAGAAAAATAAACAATTACAGTAAGTATATATGTATATCAAATAGCTAAATTAAAATCAATAGTGCAAAAACAGAAATTTTAAAAGGAGTAGTGAGGTAGTGTTCATGGGTTCAGTTTCCATTTAGAAATCAGATGGCTGAGGGGAAGAAGCTGTTCCTGAATTGTAGAGTGTGCATCTCCTTCCTGATGGTAACAATGAGAAGAGGGCATGTTCTGGGTGATGCGGGTCCTCAATAATGGACACCGCCTTTCTGAGGCAGCGCTCCTTGAAAATGTCTTGGATACCACAGAGGCTAGTACCCATAATGAAGATGACTAATTTTACAAATCTCTGCAGTTTACTTCAGTCCTGTGAATTAGCACCCACCACGCCCCCCATACCAGACAGTGATACAGCCAGTCAGAATGCTCTCCACTGTACATCTGTAGAAGACTGCACTTTGATAATAAATTTACTTTGAACTTTGAATATGTAATACTCAACATAAAAAAACTGATAGATGAAAATACCTTATACTAAACATCAGGTTTCATTCGTCCACGGAGCCCTCAGTTATTGGTAAGGTTGGGAACCCTTGGTCTATGAGGAGAGAAACAGAGTTAATGTTGATAATGTTGATGAATTAAGCTGCAGAGCTTTTGTACAACAAAGAACCAGCACCCTCGGCTTGTCCCAGAGGGCACCTAAAAGGGAAGTACGCCAATACTGTATTAAACATGGCGCTGTGGTTTAGACAAAACAAATATTTGGATAAACTACATCTGGGAAAAAAAGCTCTTTTAGAAAGTTGCATGGTAACATTTATTAGCTGTTGTTATTCCTCTCAGCAACCTTACCATTCCTTTAGCATTTAGTTTGTTTACAAGGCCGAGTTGCTAGCTTGACACACGGATGAAAATTGTGCTTGGAAGCCAGCTGGATTTGAACGCTAGACCACCTGCCTGAGAGTCCGGGGCTGATGCCACTACACCACCGGCCAGCTGATATTAACTCTCGCACACATCAAAATTGCTGGTGAACGCAGCAGGCCAGGCCCTTGGGTCTCGGCCCGAAACGTCGACTGTACCTCTTCCTAGAGATGCTGCCTGGCCTGCTGCGTTCACCAGCAACTTTGATGTGTGTTGCTTGAATTTCCAGCATCTGCAGAATTCCTCATGTTTAGGATATTAACTGTACCCATGACGTCAATTCTGTAGCAACAATGGATCAAGTAGTCAAATGGGAAGCGTGAAATGCACCAGGAAGAAACACATGCAGCTTAATGGCTCTTGTAACCAGGAGTTGGGGCTGAGGAAATTGATTAAATAAAAAGGGACCTAACACTTCACAGATCCGCTTTCAAAGTGACAACGTGATTTACTTTCTCCTGGAAATTGGATTTCACTTACTAATGGAGTAAAATATATTGTTCCATTTAACAGTAAAGCCAATGTATAAACGATATTCATCTAGTACAGGAATTCCCAACCCTTTTTCTGCCATGCATCCCTACCATTAACCAAGGAGCCTGTGGACCCGAGTTTGGGAACCCCCGGTCTAGAAAGAAGCACCAAATCTGGACTGGTGGATTTCTCATTGGGACTGTGTTTGATTTGGTGTGGCTGTCAACAATTTGCTGAAAGCACATCATATTTTGTGGACGCCCTCCACTTACTGATACTCTTCCCTTACTCAATACTTCCCAACAGACTCGCTTCCCTGGCAGACACACTACCCTTATCAGCACATTCCCTTGATAGACACACTCCTCCCTGTCACAAACAAGGTAAAATCTGCAGATGCTGGAAATCCGAGCAACACACACAAAATGCCGGAGGAACTCAGCAGGCCAGACATCGGTGCATTGTCTACTGCATTGGTGCTGCTTCCTGCACCCGCGCTGAACTCGCCGACCTCATCCGCTCTGCCTCCGACTTCCACCCTGCCCTCAAATTCACCTGGTCCATTTTCAACACCTCCCTTCCCTTTCTCAATCTCACCGTCTCTATCTCTGGAGACAGCTGATCCACCGATGTCTATTACAAACCCACGGACAGCTCACGGCTACCTGGACTACACCTCGTCGCACCCTGCTACGTGTAAAAATGCCATCCCCTTCTCTCAATTCCTCCGTCTCCACTGCACCTGCTCTCAGAATGAGGCTTTTCATTCCAGAATGAAGGAGACATCCTCCTTTTTCAAAGAAAGGGGCTTCCTTTCCTTCGCCATCAACGCTGCCCTCAAATACATCTCTTCTATTTCACGCATGTCTACTCTTACCCCGTCATCCTACCAGGGATAGGGTTCCTCTTGTCCTCACCTACCACCCCATCAGCCTCCGCATCCAGCACATAATCCTTCGAAACTTCCAGCACCTCCAACGGGATCCCACCACCAAGCACACCTTTCCCTCCTCCCACCCCCCCCCCGATTTTCTGCTTTCCGCAGGGATCGCTCCCTACGCAACCCCCTTGTCCATTCATCCCTTGCCACTGATCTCCCTCCTGGCACTTATCCTTGCAAACGGAACAAGTGCTACACCTCCTCCCTCACTACCATCCAGGGCCCTGAACAGTCCTTCCAGGTGAGGTGACACTTCACCTGTGAGTCTGTTGAGGTCATTTACTGTGTCCGGTGCTCCCGGTGTGGCCTCCTGTATATCGGTGAGACCCGACGTAGATTGGGAGACTGCTTCGCCATGTATCTAGGCTCTGTCCGCCAGAAGAGGTGGAATCTCCCAGTGGCCACCCATTTTAATTCCACTTCCCAATCCCATTCCAATATTTCCATTCATGGCCTCCTCTGCCGTTGTGATGAGGCCGCACTTAGGTTGGAGGACCTTGTATTCTGTTTGGGTGGTCTCCAACTTAATGGCATGAATATCGATTTCTCAAATTTCCGGTAATAGCCCACACCCCTCCCCCTTCACCGTTTTCCATCCCCTTTTCCTTCTTTCACCTTATGTCCTTACCCGCCCATCGCCTCCCCTGGTGCTCCGTCCCCCTTTTCTTTCTTCCATGGCCTCCTGTGTCTTTCACCAATCAACTTCTCCGCTCTTTACTTCACCCCTCCCCCTCCAGGTTCCACCTGTCACCCGGTGTTTCTCTCTCCCCCCGCCCCCCCCCCTCCACCTTTTAAATCTACTCCAGCTTTTTTTTCCTCCAGTTCTGCCAAAGGGGTTTTGGCCCGAAATGTTGACTGTACTTTTTTTCATAGATATTGCCCGGCCTGCTGAGTTCCTCCAGAACTGCGTGTGTGTCACTCCCTTTTATGGACATCTTCCCTTGATAAGTGCACTGCGTATAGAGCAGACAACCCCAAGAAGCGGACCGCGGGCCAGGTCCGGACCGCGCCGACCCATTGGCACTTACGTGAACGCACCTGTCGTAACATGAAGATAAAGCGCATGCTGCTCTAATTGATTTTAACCTCAGCCCACACCGTACACTTGAACTACGTCCCCGTAGAGCGCACGATGCCGAGTTGATTAAAACGTGTGCAATTGATATGGTTGGCGAAGTTTTAAGTCTTGATGAGAAAACCAAGAGAACGGTTGTGGAGCTATTAAAGACAGTGCCATTGTCGGCAAACACGGCAACAGGAAGAGTAGAAGATTTAGCGGAGGAGTGTTTTTCCAATCTACTCACCGATTTGGAGAAAGCAGAAGCCATATCACTAGCCAAAGACTCGGCCTGGGACCGAACCGATATGGAAGAGCTATCTGTGTTCGCAAGATGGGAAGACCTTTCGGGAAGAGCTACTTTGTTTGCTTCTACAGCCTGAGCGCACAACTGGGGAAATAATTTTAAACGCATTGACACAGTTCTTTGAGAAGAATGGCTTGGATGTGATCAAAATTGTGTCCGTTGTCACCGATGAGGCTCCGTCGATGGTGGGACAACACAAGGGCTTGGTAACACACACAAAAATTGCGGCAAGCATCTATAGGAAGAGGTACAGTCGACATTTCGGGCCGAGCTTGGTAAGCAGGTTTGCCGCTGTTAACCCAGCACTCTTGGCATTTTATTGCATTATTCACAAATCAGTGTTGTTCTCTAAACTGTGTGGGGGAAATGAAAGAGGCGATGGATACTGTGACAAGACTGGTAAATTTCGTTCGTGAGAGTCCTAGTCTGCAACATCGCCTTTTCAGAGCATTGCTGGAGGAAATGTCAGCGGAACACAAAGATCTTTTGCTGCATAATAATGTCTGCTGGCTGAGCAAAGGCCGTGTGTTGGAGAGGGTGTGCGACCTGCGCGATGAGCTTGTGGCATTTTTATCCAGCCTGTAGAGCCAAAAAGCCCAGGGATGTAAGAGGTTTTCAACTGACAACAAGGTGATGGCACATGTTCTTTTTTTGTGTGACATCATGTCTCATCTAAACCAACTTAATCTGCAATTACAAGGCAACAACCACACTGTGCGAGGCGATTGAAGCTTTCCGGTCAAAGCTGAACCTTTTGGAGACAGACATTCATGGGAGAAAGTTGCACTTTCCACATCTGAGGGAGCATTGGGAGAAGAATGAAATGCGGGAGGATCCAGTGATGAAGGATTTCGTGACGAGCCTGGCAGAAAACTTCAGGGAACGATTTGAAAGCTCCCCTAAACTCACAGGTGCCATCCTCCTCTTCCTGAGACAGCCGTTCTCCATTTCGGCTCTTGGCCAGTGGACTGCAGAGGCCAAAAGGCTGGTGCCTTCCACAGATGAGGCAACTCTTCAGATGGAGGTCTTGGAAATGGGAACATCTGATTTGCTTAAAGCACGACACAAAGACGTTGGGCTGAGTGACTGTTGGATCAGTGTGGTTCCCCAAGCTCAATTCAAGAACAGGAGAGTTATTGCAATGCTCCCACTCACACTGTTCCCCTCCAGGTACATACGTGAGTCATCGTTTTCTTCAATGAACTCTATCAAGAACCAGGACAGAAACAGACTCGCCAGTGCCTCAGGATTGCCACAACAGAATAGAGGCCCGACATCAGAAGGATTGCCTCATCCCGTCGCTGTCACCTCTCTCACTGATTGGAGAGTAAATCAATTTATTTTTGTCCATTTGGCAATCTTATTGTAGTATAATAATATTACAACAACAATAGTATTGATCATTTCATTTATAGCTACACTTCATAATTCAAATGCTACATAGCTTAATTAAAAAGAACAAATAGATTAAATGAGAGAACAGAAACAGTGGAAATGGTAGTACTACTCAAACTCTTTGTGTGGAAGAGAAGTGGTGAAGACTACCATGTTTACAGTGTGTGTGTGTGTGTGTGTGTGTGTGTGTGTGTGTGTGTGTGTGTGTGTGTGTGTGTGTGTATTTTAAGTCCCAGATGAGTTCTCAATGTGACAGCTGACAGTTGTGGTAGCTAGAGTCATAATTAAATGGTTGGTTTAGGACTTTTTTGTTTCAAGAGTGCATTTTTTTTCCTTTGTGACCCACAACACAGGCTTTGAGAATCCCAGGCCTAAATTACTACTACTACTACTACTACTACTACTACTACTAATAATAATAATAATAATGGTAATAGCAGCAACAACAACATCTGCCCATAAAACAACTTACTGGCGCAATTAAAAAAAACCCTGGACGTTTGGCCCTTGGCTTGGCATGCTTGACATAATTTTGCCCTTGTGGAAAACTAATTGGGGAACCCTGGCGTAGAAACATGCATCATTCAATGATTCATTCCCTAATCAACACCCCATACCACACACTCCCCTTTTCAACACATTCTCCTTAAGACACACTCCTCTTAAGGCGCAGTCCCATTATTTGTGTGCTGCTCTGATAAACATGCTCCCCTATCGTCACACTCCCTGTTTAAACTCCCTGATAAACACCCTCACTTCTAGGTCTGCATTCTGGTGGGTGTACCAAGGTTATCTACCAGTTCTTTTACTGTTCACATGCATATGCTCTCTGACTGCATCAGCTGAGCACAGATACACCAAGAACCAAGCAGGATCTGAAGGGTTCGATACTGAACAAGTGTTTAGACCTTGCAGATTGGGACTGATGCTAGCTTTGTAATTGTTTCCACAATTGTAAGAGCTTGCAATTGTTTCCACATATTTGAAAGACAGATGATTTCCCAAAGTACTTAAGGACATCGTCCTAGAGATATTGAATGAAATCATGATCATCTTCCAATGTACTTTTGGACTCTGGAGTAATTCCAATGGATTTAAGAGTGGTTAATATAACCCAAATATTTACAAGCAAAGAGATAGGTTGAAAACAGGACGCTGCCTGACCAGTTGAGTTCCTGCAGCATTTTGTGTGTGTTGTAGTTTTTCTGGACTGATACTAATCATGGGGAAAATGGAAGATCCATTATAAAAGATTTAATAGCAGAGCACTTGAAGAATGGTAGGAATTGGATAAAGTCAATACGGACTTGAAAAAGAAAAATCACAACTGAGAATGTAAATTCAGAATGGATGAGGGAGGGGGCAATTGGTGGAGGTAGTGAATTTTGAGTTTTAGAAAGAGTTTGGTAAGGTCCCACATAAGAATTAAGGCACATGGGTTTAGGGATAAGGTGCTGACATGGAAAGAGAGCTGATTGCCAGAAAGGAAACAAGGAGTTGCAGTAGATGAGTATTTTTTTCCCCAAGTGACCAGCAGTGGCAGGGAGAACACAGTGATCGGTGCTGGATTCTACATGAGGGAACTACGTGCAATTTCTCCATGTTAGCAGATGACACAGAGAGTGAGCCTTGAGAAAGGTATAGAGGATATTTAGAGTGATTTAGGCAGATTGAATGATTGGGCAAATACATAGGAGTATTCAGGGGCCAATTTGGAAACGTCGAGAATGGGCAGGTCCAGAGCGTATCGCTGCGGCGAGGCCTGGGTCCTATTTCAGGGCACGACCTGGTGTTTGGGCCATTTAAGCACCAAGCCCAGATAGACTGAAAAGGGGAAGTATCAGGACCGGGGGCAAGGGTTGGGCTGATTCTGCTCGCTCTTCCGCGACGCTGAGGCTGTGAGGTTGCTCTGGCTCCTCTGCGCTCCGTGTCTGCGAGCTTCGCGGGGATTTGCCCTGCTGCGTGATGAATTGAGGCCGAGGCCATGGGCCTACTCCGGCTGCCCCTTGCTTCGGGACTATGGACTCGCTTTCGTTCTGAATACTCTTGCTTCCTTTTGCCTGGAGGACCGGCGGACAATGTTGCCTCTAAGGTGTGTGCATGCACACTTCTTTTGCTACTAGCGCACAAAGGAATTTAAACAAAAGGTTTGTCGCCTTCTATCTCATTGGCACTTTAAGTATATTTCACGATCGTACACAATCACATTTCCTTTTCTGATGCGGATGGTGTTGACGACAAGGAGTTTGTGATGATTTGTCTGCAGGTTTTAGAACTGGCTGATTTATACTGTTTTTATTGAAGACATTGTTGATTCACTATGTCGAATTCCAAAGAAGCGTAAAAGAACAGCTAGTTCATTAAAAGCAGAATGGCTTAATGAATCAGTAGAAACTGCTGCACCGAAAGCTCATGAGGTCAGGAACGTGCAGCTATGAGAAATATTTATACACAAGGTAGAAACTGGTGTTATCGGCATGTTTTGCCATGCACAAGTTGCTGGAGAGTTTGTAAGTGGGAAGAAGTGGAGTGATATTTGGAAATTTGACATTTTAAAGCATCATTTGGCAAGCAAATCACATATGGATGGTGTGCAAAAGCTCCAGTGAGAAAATCCTTCATTACCCGCTACAAGCCTGCCACGTATGTTTTGTGAGAGTGCAGATGAACGATCAAACCCAGAAGAGATCAAATTTCTTATTGACAGTGTTTTTCTAGCTGTTGACACGAATATCTCTTTATATAAAATTCAGTGTGCACATGTTGTTGTCACTGGGCAAAAAATGGCACAGCACAAGATTTTTGCGCACACTGGTCATTACAAATTAGAGGGAACGTTGCCAGTGGACAACTTAGTGTGGCCTCTACTCTTTGACCTGATTGGCATGGGTGACCCTATCAAGTGCCAAAGCATAAAGCCCTGACTCCAGCCAGCAGAGCTCTCCGAGTCACTAAGGCACGTCAGCCTCCAAACCACAACAAGGTTATGGTCCTCTTGGAGGAAATTATAATGAGCTAACGTGTTAATTGGAAGATACAGAATGGCAGGCCTTCAGGGTTTTGCACAATGTGCTGCTGGATCTTTTGTGTAATCTGCAGAAACTGTGTAACATCTGGTCCCAAAGACAGCAGTGCAGTATTCCCTCAACCCTGCGGTGCTAAACTGGGGAGTCACTTTAGATTTTTGTGTTTAATTCTCTGTAGCAAGACTCCTTCCACCACCAACCCCTGCAACCCCAAACTTCTGAAGATGCACTTGTACCCAGGGGGGCCATTGTTGAAATGTAATTGTTCTTGTGTTGTTCCATGAGCTGCTAAAGACTGACCACGGTCATTATCTCTCCCAAATAGGAAACCTAACAATTTAGCAGGGCAGCACACAGTGTGTCATACTGTGTTGTGTGATGCCTAAATCAGCAGCTGTCAAAGCAACGTAATAGTAGTGCCAGTGAAGCAGTAGGTGAGAGCCCTGAATGAGCATCTTGCAGCAGTAATAATTTTTAAGCAGAATGTGAATCAAAAATGAATCTGACCAGAGTAACCAATGCTACAGTTCAATTTCAATTTAATTATTCTGAAAGTTCACCAGATTGTGATGCACTTCCTCCAGACATTCCTATAAGGTCATTGGTCATGAAATCTCCAATTCTTTCCACCTCATTGCAAATTTGGAATGCGAAGCTCCACGTTATGACTATCATGGAATTATCTCTCTGACAAAGAGCACATTGTGCTAGTTTTTTTTTGAACTTTGCCTGGTAAAACAGCAGTCTACTGTGTTGGGAGATGTAACTGGATAGTTTCAGAACTGACCGGATAGCTCAGATGCCTCCCAAAGTATACAGAGTATGCTTAAGCTGGAGACAAGAGAGACTGGAATGTAGAGCGAAAACCAAACTGCTGGAAGACGTTAGCCATTTAAGCAGCATCTGTGGAGGAAAGCGATGGCTGACATTTCGGGTTGAGGCCCTGCATCAGGACTCACACAGTAATGAGGCTTAAGCACACTGTTGTACGACTAAACTAACTGTGTCTCTCCCAACATTTAGCTGTAGAGGAGGCCATTTACTGGTGATAGCTTTCTGCCACTGGAGGCCCGAGTAGGGGGTGCCTGTGGCAAGGGGAAAGACATGCCCATGTCAGTAGAGTTTCTCTACATGCCTATCTCAGTAGAGTTTCTCTACATCCTGCCTACAACTCTCTGATGCAGAATATGTTCGTTGGCTCAGGATTTTCAAGACAGAGATATGTGACATTCTGTGGAAAGCCCTGCAGCTTCTCAAGGCCCGAGACTGCCTTCACATGAAGGCCAAGATTGCAATGACCCTGAACTTCATTGTCATAAGGTCTGTCCAAGTGATTACAGACTCAGCCATGTCTCCTTGTCAGTGCTGTATGAGAGATCACACGAGCTGAGGAACAGGCGCACCTCTGGCACTGAGGTTTCCTACCATTGCTTGCTTCCCAAGTGGATAGGCAGCCATGGGCTCCACTCATGTCTCTCTGCAGGACCTCATTAAGGAGCTAAACTTCTCTATGAATAGGGAAGATTTTTACTCCCTCAAAGTGAGGTGGTAGTGGATCTCTCGAGGTAATGGTTAACGCCGCATTTCTGAGAAGCACCCATTTCCTCGGGGAGTTTGCACAACCAGGCACTTCTGTTGATCAGAGCTGCCCACGTGAATGAACCCTGGAGTTGGAGGCTGCCTTCTGGTCCTAGCTAGTCTCATCTGTATGCTCAATCTACAGTAATTAATCACAGACAGAAAAACCAGGACATTATTGAACACTAGCCTTGATCTAAAGATGGGCCACTATTGCCTGCAGCATTTGGAGTGGCATCCTGAGCACACACCAAGTATCCAGGGAACGTTCATCATTGTCCTATGCTACATTCTGCACAACCTGTACTGATCTAAAATGGCTGTAAGAGGACCTAGGCCTGTGAAGCTGATCATATCGAGCTACAGCAGCGAGAGTACCTGGGTGAAATATAGAACCACACAGCACCGGTGGAGGGAAAGGGAAAGTTGGCGCTTCGAGTTGAGACCCTTTATCTGATGCTGCCTCACCTGCTGAGTTCCCCTTGCACTTTGTGTGTCGCTCCAAATTTCAGCATCTGCAGTCTCCTGTGTCTGCAGGATGAAATGTGTCTGGGCAGGGAGGCATTACTGCTCAGCAGTCATTTTCATCTCCCAGATGAAGGAAGAAGGTAGGCTTTGGCAGTATGTTGGGGTCTCCCTAACAGAGAGTTGATTTCATAAAGATCTTGCATCATTATGATCCCCAATACAAGTCAAAGGAATGGAGGTGCATAAATATCCTTCACACCTTGCCATGCAGGTCCACCTTCAGCAACGTATAAACATGAAAATAAGAGCAGAGGTAGGCCATTCACCCTGTCCAGTTCAATCTGACTGGTAAAACACAATTGTTACGGAAACAGTGATAAAGAATCATTCTACTTTCGATTGTGACAGTATTCCTGAGTCTCCATCCTGGACTTGCATGAATGACAGTAGTGAAAACTGAGAGGGAATTACTGGCGTGATGAAAGAAGCTCTGAACACCACCAGAGATGGAGGACCTTCATTGCTGCCCCAAACACCAGCAGCATAATGGGCAGTAAGTAAGTAAGTATGTCATTAGTTTGTGGGATTTTATGTTGGCTACTGGATTATAATATAATAATGTCCACACTTCATTAAGCCCTTCAGTGACTGGAAAGGTTCTGAGAGAAATCTAAGGCCATGAGAGATGCCATTAAGTATAGAGTAAGTGACTTTTTATACCATTTAATGGGGTAAAATGCTCCCAGGCACTTCAGAACATCATCAATAAAATGTTTCTGACAGTTGGAGATACCAGTAGAGGTGGACAAAAACTTGATCACAAGATTTGGTCACCCCCATCCCCTCATCTTTATCGATACCTAGGAATGGTTCCTTCCCGGATAATCAGAGATACGCATGAAACAAACAGACCAGTCAGTCAGTCAGTCAGTAAGAAGTATCACGCACCTCGACAAGAGCAATGTGCACGTTGCATTAAAAATCACATCTGCTGCAGCTCACCAGAGTTTTGTGATTTGGTTTACTGAGATCTGTGAGGGGCATTGCTCGCCACACGATTATCTTACATGTAGCTGACATGGGATTTACCTGTTTGTAAAACTAGTGGGTTTACACATCTAAAACAAAGTATATTTTCTAGTTTGCTCAATTTCTTTAATATAATTCATACTGTCAGATCTAGATCATAGCCTCATTTAATCACATTGACTTCACATACCCTAAAAATCATGTTCTCAGTCACAAAATGCAGTATATCATGTTATAATGATTTATACTGTACAATTTCTTGTTCTGCCATTAAACAGGGGCACTTTAAAATTAGGTACAGCACAGAAAAAGGCCCTTCAGCCCATCTAGACTGTGCTAAACTATTTAAAACTGCCTAGTTCCATCAATCTGCACCCGGACCATAGACCCCCCCCCCCCCCACCATCTCCTTTCCCTCCCATTTACATGAATTACATGATACTCTGTAACCCTTATTTCTTCACCACTGCATCCATTGCAGCTCACTTGTTAATTCCAACTCAGGATGGAATATCAGAACACCTTGGATTGACCAGAGTAAGCATGGATTCATGAAAGAAAGAAAATCATATATGACTGGAACTCATGAAGGAAGTGACGAGCAGCATGAGGGGGAGCCGATGGATGAGCTCTATGTGGGTTTCTGGAAAGGTCGATATAGTGTACGTAGGATTGCTGGCATGTACTGATGTGGATTGAGAATTTGTTAGCAGACAAAATGCAGGTAGGTATGAGCTGATTTTTTTTCTCCCCAGGCTGGCAGGCTCCAACTAATGGGGTGATGCAAAGATCAACGTTCACAATCTATATCAGCAGTTTGGCTGAGACCAGCCAATGCCTTCAGGATCCTGTACCTCCTCCCTGATGACAGCAATGAGAAGAGGGCATGTCCTAGGTGATATGGGTCCTTCATGATGATGCCTTAAGAAGGCGATGTCTATCATCAAAGACCCCCATCACGCAGGGCACGCCCTCTTCTCATTGCTACAATCAGGAGGTAGGTACAGGAGCCTGAAGACAGACATTTAGGGTGATTCAGGAACAGCTTCTCCCTTCTGCCATCAGAATTCCGAATGGACAATGAACCCATGAACATGACCTCACCACTTTTATATAGGTTTACATATATATATCTATAACTATCTACATATAGATAGATACACATCTCTCTCTAATATATACACACACACTTACTCTAATTTAGTTTTTAAATTAAGTATTACAATATGCTGCTGCTGCTGAACAACAAATTTCACAACATACGCCAGTGATATTAAACCTGATTCTGATGTCACTTTCCCAATTTTGCTGATGATACCAGTTGGGATTATAAACAGGGTTTGAGGATGGAAGATACAAACACTGAATGCAAGGGTGAAAACACTGCGTACATAGTGTGGAATGATGTGAAGTTACGTATCCACTTTGGTGTACAAAACTAAAGAGTTTTTATAAATGGTGAAAGACTGCACAATGTTAACAGTCAAAGGAAGTATACACCCTTGTACACAAATCATCGAAAACCAATGGGAAAGACACAAGAAACCATCAGAAACACAAATAGTATGTTAACCCTTTATTATTGGAGGATTTGAGTAAGAATACTCTCTTGCAATCCTAATGAGACCACATCAGGAATATTGTGTACAGTTTTAGTCTCCTTCCATAAAAAGATGTAATTACCAATTGAATATTTCAAAGAATCATCAGATTGGTTCCGGGTTTGGCTGGTTTGCAATATGTGGAGAGAGCAATTAGGTCAGATTTGTATTATTTCAAGTTAAGTGGAGTAAGAGATCTCATCGAAGTCTACAAAAATCCTGGGTTCTAGAATGCAGGGAGAGCGTTTCCCCAGACTCTAATCTTGTACCATCTTAGTTATCCTTGCTGCTTCTCCATTTTTTAACCTCCTGAACTTTTGAACTCATTTGCCATACAGACTTGATTTCCATAACAAACCCTGCCTTGCTCTCTCCACAGAGTCTTTGTCAACACCTCCTTTTCCTTCATTCAGCTCTCAACTGCCCCTACCAAATCCTCTGCTTGCTCCTTGACACTGGTATATCCCCTCAGGAAGCTCTGGGGAATGATCCTCACGTGAAGTGTTGTAAACAAAAATGTAAAAACTCACATTACATTGCATTTCCATGACGACTCTGGGCACATTTATAGAAATGCAAAGAGTCATGAACACCTCATGTTGCCACAGAGACATTTTAGAAAATAGAAGTTTTCACGCCCAATTCTGGAAACTGATGACTCGCACTTCACAAGTGAATGGCCGCGAGCAGGGCAGCCTTACTTGAACACTTCTGCTCTGGGTAGCTTTAGACTTTTCCAGCGTCTCAGAGTTACCCTGTATTTGTCAGTGTCTGTCATTTCCTCAGCAATGTTTCGAAGCACAACCCTCATCACGACAGCCACTTCTTCTTCTTTATTATCCCCAATAATGAGATCAAGGACATCACCCGCCTTCACCTGCAAATACAGGAGAAACACAAACACCCTCAGATCCAAAGCCAGTTCAGCCGCTGAAAAATTTACATCATTTCTGACATCCAAAGTGTAAGAAATCATGTCGGTCCATCTTATAACTTCAGAAGATCAGCAGAAGGCCCTCAGATATCCTCTATTATTATGTATCAGGACATTCTAACACAGTTTCTTTTATCCCCCCCTTTTAGGTTTATGCCCCAAATAAAATAACATTCACATCCACCACTTGTGCTGGCAGCTTATTCCACACTCTCACCACTGTCGGAGTGAAGAAGTTTCCCCTCAGGTTCCCCCTAAACTTTTCACCTTTCATCCTTGCCTCTGATATCTAGTTGCAGTCTCACCCAACCTTAGTGGGAAAAAGCCTCCTTGCATTTACTCTATCTATGTCCCTCATAATTCTGTACTCCTTTATCAAACCTCCCTTCAATTTCTACGTTCTAGGGAGTAAAGTTCTAACCTATTCAATCCTTCCTTATAACTGTGGTCCTTTAGCTCCCGCAGCATTCAGAGAAAAATATGCCACCTAAAATCTTAGCCTACAAGGTTTTTATTCTGAAGGTCGTTAAAAATTGAAAATGCTGGCACAACTCAGCAGTAGATGTGGAAAGTGGGACATTTAACTCTTCAGATTAAAAGAAATTCATCAGAACGAGAAAGAGAGGAAGTAAATTGATCTATGCAGCAGACAAGGTGGGAAAGAGCAAAGGGGAGAACTAACAGAAATGACGTGAAAAAGAGTGAAATGATGGACAGCCTTTGTACTGGCAGTTAAGCTTCCTTTCCCGTATAACATGCGGCCAGTGCTGTGGGTGATGTTGTTTGGTCTCGAGTACAGGGATGTGCTTAGCAAGCTCTGAGTTCTCTGTCTGTGGTCTCCTGCACAGCTTAAGCTTGATGAGTACCCCTTCATTTTTCATCTGGGCACGCTGCAGCCTACAGGTCTCAATATTGAGTTCTGCAGCTTCAGATAACTTGCACTTCTTTTCTCATTGGATTAGGGCTGGCCATATCTACATGCCATTCCTTCCCATTGTTTTCCTTCACTTGTATATTCTGCTAGCATCTCCCTGACTTCTCACTATTAGCAACCCATGACACAGATTGTTGTTGTTGTTGTTGTCCATTCGTCAAGTCGAGTCTGACTCTTCGTGACCTCATGGACCATAGGGTTTTCATCACAAGATACAGAAGTAGATTGCTAGGTCATTTTTCTGCGCAGATACTGCTGTTGTCCAGGTTAGGACCTGGCTGAGTTTGAACTCAGTACCATCTGAGGGGAGGGAAGAAGATGGCGGCTCAACGCAGCGCGCGCGGCCACTCTGAAATGATATTGTATTTGTAAGTAGGATGCCGTGCACAATCCTGATTTGATGGAGACAGACGTGAGAAGCACGGAGGAACACCTGGAGAAACTTCTGAAATGCCCGCTTTGCTGCCGCTGCTACTGTGCGATCGAGAATCTCCGGAGGGGAAGGCCCCAAATCCTCGGCTTTGCCTATTGCCTGTTGCCCGGGCCGGGGTCGAAACGCCTGGCAGAGATGGTGCTCGGTATCGGAGGCTCGAAGTTTTCGGATGGACTTGAGTCGGCTGTGGTCGGGTGCTTCCAGTTTGTGGCGCCGGAAGCTCATGGCAGGGAGAGTTTTTCTTCCTTCTACAGTCTGTGTGAGATGATGGGACTTTGGAGAGACTTTGAGACTTTTTTTTTTTACCATGCCCATGGTCTGCTCTTATCAAATTACAGAATTGCTTTGCACTGTTGTAACTATATGTTATAATTATGTGATTTTTATCAGTTTTTTAATATTGGTTTGTCTTGTGTTTCTGTGATATCATTCTGGAGGAACATTTATCATTTCTTAATGCATGCATTACTAAATGACAATAAAAGAGGACTTCGTGTCCTCATAATCTAATCTAATCTACGTTGAAGTCCAGTGCTGATGCCACTGCACCACCAGCTGGCCCATTACACAGATAGACAAGCTTAAATCTTCATTTCTTGGGCTGTCAACCATCACACCCTATTATTCACATTGTCTTGGTAGTACCATTGCTCTCTCTGCCCACTCTGCTACTCAGATCAAATAGTTCCCACTCACTCTCAATTCTGAGGAAGAGTCTGTGACCTGATATTAATATCAGGTCAAAGGTTTTTCCTTAATAGATGCTGCCAGACTGCTGAACGTTCCCAGCACTTTCTGCTTTTGTTTCAGATTTCTAGCATGTGAAACCTTTTTGATTTTTCAAGTTTCCTACAAAATTCTAATTTGTTTTGACTGCATAGATTTAGTCATAGAATCCACCTTTTATTTTTCAGCCCATTTTCCCAGCTGGTCCAGATCCCTCTACAAGATTTGATGATCTTCCTCGCTATGCACTACACCCCTAATCTGGGTGACATCCACAAATTTGCTGATCCAGTTTACCACATTATCATCCAGATTGTTGACATCTATGACAAACAACAATGGAGCCAGCACTGATCCCTGCAGTACTCCACTAGTCACAGGCCTCCAGTCAGAGAGGCCACCCTCTACTACTATTCTCTGGCTCCTCCCACATTAATCCAATTTACCACCTCATCTTGAATGCCGAGCAACTGAACCTTTTTGACCAACCTCTCATGTGGGACCTTGTCAAAGTCCATGTAGACAAAATCACTGCCTTGCCTTCATTAACTTTCCTGGTAACTTTCCCAAAAAACTTATAAAGATTGATTGAACATGACCTACTATGCAGAAAACCAATGTTGACTATCCTTAATCAGTCCTGTATATCCAAAGACTCAAAAGTCCGGTCCCTTAGAATACCTTTTTGTTCTAATAGCACCAAGTTCTGCTGTAAAACCTTCTCCCTAGGATGAGCTGGTGCCTGAGTGGGCTATGAGCAAACTCAACTACACCAGAACAAATACCTGGACACAGTCCCTAGGAAAAAAAAGAAATGTGTTTTCTCTTCTGCTTTTCAGAACCATAGAATGTTCCAATTACATTTTGTACTGTGAAAAAGACCAGATCATTCTTAAAATTATTGACATTGGGGAATAAGTATTGTCCAAAGCACCACAGTGAATTTGTTTATTCTTGTTAGGATTAACAGCGGTGGGTCTTTTATGACAATGCAGCAAACCACACAGTGCTCACATTTCAATGAAATATCCTACACCCAACAGGGCTGCACCTCCACAGCAGTGTACCAATGCATCGGAGGGGGTCCTGACACTCAAATTTCAAGAGTGTGGTGGAACTCACAACCTGTAGATTCAGAGGAGCGATGGACACCAACTGAGATGAAGCTGCAAATTTTCTTCCATCTCTGGATGTCAACATGCTGGATGAAGACTACTCTATTTCACAATACATCAAATGATCTTTGTGCTTCTGTGATGCAGCTTTCTGTACTTACAGTTATAGAACATTACAGGTCAGAAGCAGGCCCTTCGGCCCATCTAGTCCATGTTGAATTGTTGCTCTGCCTAGTACCAGTGATACACACCTGGACCATAGCTCTCCATTCCTCGCCTGTCCATGCATTTATCCAAATTTCTCTTAAGTGTTGAAATTGAACCCACGTCCACCACTTCCGCTGGCATCTCGTTCCACACTCACACCACCCTCTGAGTGAGGAAGCTCCCCCTCAGGTCCCCTTAAACACTTCACCTTTCACCCTTAAACTATGACCTCTAGTTCTAGTCACATCCATCGTCAGCAGAAAAAGCCTGCTTGCATTTACCTTAGTTATACCCCTCATTATTTTGTATACCTCTATCAAATCTCCACTCATTCTCCTATGTTCCAGGGAATAAAGTCCGAACCTGTTCAGCCTTTTCCTATAACTCAGGTCCTCGAGTCCTGGCAACATCCTTGTAAAGTTTTCTTTGTACTGTTCCAATCTTATTAATATCTTTCCTGCAGGTCAGTAACCAGAACTGGACACAATACTCCAAATTAGGCTCCAGCAATGTCTTATACAATTTCAACATAATATCCCAACTCCAGTACTAAATACTCTGATTTATGAAGGCCAACGTGCCAAAAGCTCTCAATGACCCTACCTACCTGTGCCGCCACTTTGAAGGAATAATGGATCTGTATTCCCAGATCCCTCTGTTCTAAACACTCCTCAGTGCCCTACCATGTACTGTGTAAGATCTACCCTGGTCAGTCCTCCTAAAGTGCAATACCTCACGCTTGTCTGCATTAAATCCCACCTGCCATTTTCCAGCTGGTGCAGATCCCACTGCAAGTCATGATAGCCTTCCTTGCTGTCCACTACACCCCCAATCCTGGTGTCATCTGCAAATTTGCTGATCCTGTTTATTTCTAGCTTTTCAAGGTGCTTTATGGATTTTCAGAAACTTAGTAATTTTTGTTTCCTGCCCTGTATTCCATTTTTAAATCTTTATCCATCACATGACCCAAGACACAGAAAACACTTATCCAATTTATCTACTTGTGAACCTGTGTCACTGGAAGACAATCCTTGCCTGTTTGGCACTGACTGTAGGGCACAGTATGCAATCCTCTTGTCACCTCTTGTGGATAGTGGGCTTTCCCAAACTCGTTACCGAAAATGCTCCATATTCCCATCAGTGGGAGCAACTAATGCTCGTCGAGAGTGACAGAGCAGTCTTATCAGCAGACAGGTGGTTTCAGTTAGTGACACTACCACCCAATCTCTTATCATCATCAGGTGCCATGCCCAGTTTGAGCTTTGACTGCCAGGGCCCACACACTCCTGTTTCGGGTCAAGTGGATCAATTCATTGGTATTCATTTCCAGTTCTCTGGCTGCTGTCTCCATCATCATTTGTCTTTGCCTTCCTCTTGCTTTCTTCCCTTCAATCTTTCCCATAATTACCATGATTTCTAACTCCTCTTTCCTAATCACGTCCAATGAAATTACGTTGCCTTTTCATGATCTCATACATTATTTCTCTTCTTGTGCTTGCTCTGTTCATGACATCCTCATTAGATATTCGTTTCGTCCATGATATTCTTTCCATCCTCCTCAAAAACCACATCTCTGCTGCTTCAATTCATTTCCTTATGTTACCAGATATTGTCCAACATTCTGAGCCATACAACATACTGGATAAGCGTAACATTTATATAATTTATATAACATAACCCACTGTCTACACCCACAATCAAGGAAGAGGCAAATGTTTTGACGCCTGGTTTGGACTTTCAAAACTTAATTATTGATTTTCTGCTTAATAGCATTTTAGATAAGACAAAAACAGCCTCAGATATAGTTACTCTCTCAAGGTAAGACACATTTTCCAGGTACCTGAGAGTTAAATCTGGCTTATCTCCTGGCTCCACTACCCAGTAGCCTGGATTACTTAAACGATCACAGTGTAGCTGCAGTGTAACCCTTAGTACAAATATTGTTGTTCGTCCTTCGTAGTCGAAGAAGACCATGGCTTCAAAGTCAAATGGGAGATTGGTGGCTGTGGGTCCAGAGGTGACTGATGAGGCCAATCCGGGCCCTGAAGGCTCGCCCACATGTGGGACACAAGTGGGTAGGTGCTGTCGTGGCAGTGGATGCTGCTCGGGCCTTGCGCACAGCACGCTTTCGTTGCGCCTCAATGATGCGCCTGACTTCAGCTGCACAGGCTCCTGTGGTGATCTTGCTGTGCCAAGCTGAACGGTCGAGGGCAAGCGTCTCCCATGTGTTGATGTCGACACCCAGGCCTTTGAGGGACGCTTTGAGGCAGTCTTTGTAACGTGTCTTCTGCCCCCCCGACTGAGCGCTTGCCCTGACACAGTTCTCCGTACAGCAGCTGCTTAGGCAATTGGCTGTCTGGCATTCTGACCACATGTCCAGCCCACCTGGCTTGGGCTTTCAGCAGGAGGGTGTAGACGCTGCAGAGCCCAGCTCGTTCCAGGATTTCCATGTCGGGAACTTTGTCCTGCCACCTGATGTGGAGGAGTCTGCGGAGACAGCTCAGGTGAAAGTGGTTGAGCTGTTTGGCGTGTCTGCTGTAGACAGTCCAGGTCTCGCTGGCGTAAAGGAGGGTGGTAAGGACCACTGCACAGTAGACCTTCAACGTGGATTGCCAAAGCCAGCGCCACCTTTGGGAGACTCTGTGAGAACGTCTGGGAGCGGAGAGGACTCAGCCTTACCAGTACAAATAACAATGACTATGACTAACAAAGAACAGCAATGGGGTGGGGTGGAAGTGCAGTGAAGGGAAATGGAATTGCTATTTTGTCTAATGGTTCAGGAAGAACTCCAGGGAACAGGCCCAAAACCGAAACACTTGGTGCCTCTGTTATACCCAGTACAGTATAACCGACAAGGAAGATAAGTCTTGCAGAAAATGTAAACTCTCCCTCCCACTGGCTAAAGACATACGTATGTAGACAGCTATTAGATGACTGCGTGCATTTGAAGTAGAGTGAAAACATAAAACGCACCACTTTACTTTTTTTCTGCAACCTTTCTCCATTCAGCCTTAGTTTGTTGCCGTAGAAGGCATCTTCCACTTTGCTGCGGAATAAAGCATGAGCTTATATTAGAGTCAGAGTCAAGCAGGGCGTCACAGTAGTGTAGTGGTTAGCACAGTGCTTCACAGTACAGGCGACCTAGGTTCAATTCCTGATGCTGCCTGAAAGGAGTTTGTATGTTGGTGTCAAGAGTAGCACGATCAAGTAACGGCACACACTGTGCACCTACGATGGAGGAACTGAACAGTCTGGGTCGAAGGGCTGGAAATCGATCAAAAACAAAGCTGTAGATACTGGAACCTGAACCAAAACAGAAATGTTGGAAGAACTCAGCCAGTCAAACTGCATCTGTGGAAAGAGAAACCAGTTAACACTGCAGGTTGAAGATCCTTCATCAAAGCTGAGGAAGAGAGAAAGCAAGTTAGTCTAAGTATCAGAGAAGGTTGGGAGGGCAATGCGTGGAACAAAGGGAATGTCTGTAATAAGGTGAAGTAATGGGCAGTCACTAAATGGACAGTCTGTGAAGTCCCCCTCCAAGTCACTCACCATCCTGACTTGGAAACCTATCGCCGTTCCTTCATTGTCGCTGGGTCTAGGTCATGGAATTCCCTCGCTAACAGCACTGTGGGTGTACCTACACCTCAGGGAGTGCAGCCGTTCAAGATGACAGCTCATCACCGCCTTCTCAAGGGCAACTAGGGATGGGCAATAAATGCTGGCTTAGCTGGCAACGCCCACATCCCGTAAATGAATGAAAAAAAAGAGTTGCAAGTGTTATGGGTAAGGCACGTTCTAGCCAGTGGTGGAGTGGTTTAACCCGAAGGTGGTCAGTGACCATTGGGCTGATGGTTGAAAGTGTTGGCATAAAGGCAGCAATCAGATAACCACCCATTTTGTGGAGAAAACAGCCAACAATCATGGAAGTGAAAAGCATTAAGTTGGAAATCCTTAAGTAAATGGTAGATCAACCAACTGAACAAATAAGTGTTGTTGTCTGAAAACAAAAACAGTTAAGTTAGAAAGAATAGAAAATGGAGCTAGAATATCTAACAAAGCAATAATACCCCTTCAATTAAACAGGCTGTATTGTGAAAATGCTACTTAGCACTGTTCATAATCTTACAATCTCAGGGGGATTTTAACAGTGATAAACCACAGCAGGTTGGTGCAGGTCAGGATGGTAACTGTCTGTTATTGCACTGACCTGCAACTGGCTTTTTCACTGAGGAAAATGGAATATCAGCCTGAAAATATTTAGTACAATAAGAATAATCTTCCTGGCCCTGGTATGAGAAACACCTTAAACAACTGAATTTAATGTGTGAGTTTAAAGCAATTTTGCACCACTGTGCCGCCTTGGAATTCCCTGTGTTTAAAATCTGTGAACTTAAGCCAAGTTCAGACAAGGAAGGGACTGATAGATTTCTGGATATTGAAGGGAAATGCGGGACACGGCAATGGAGCAGAAAGACAGCTTTGAGGTGGAAATCAGTGACGATCTTGATGAATGGCAGAGCAGGCTTGAAGGCCCAGGTGGCCGTACGGCCTAGAGGTGGGTCGTATTTTATATGTGTCACACTCTTAGGGAAATAAAAGAAATGAGCTGGCAGGTGTGAAATGAATAAACGCACAGTGTTCTGTGCCACATCTCCAGTTTGGATCCCAGAATTTGCACTGAAGCATTGAAAAAGGACGAAGCTTCTTAGAAGCATGGGTTAAGACTGAAGGAAAAAAATGGTTGGGTTCCCTTAGCACTTTAGTGCCAGGGTGTTTATTCGTGCATCTAAAATCAAACTTACAAAAATGAGTGAAAATAGTGAAAAGAAAACTGCTAATATTCACGAAATGTTATCTATAAGAAAACACAATAATAGCTCTGTCCAGTGTGAAATCCTGCTGACCACTCCCTCTCTCTCTCTCTCTCATATTGAGGGCAAAGAGGACACTAGGACACATACATCAAAGTTGTTGGTGAACGCAGCAGGCCAGGCAGCATCTCTAGGAAGAGGTACAGTCGACGTTTCGGGCCCAGGTTCTTCGTCAGGACTAACTGAAGGAAGAGTTAGTAAGAGATTTGAAAGTGGGAGGGGGAGGGGGAGATCCAAAATGATAGGAGAAGACAGGAGGGGGAGGGATGGAGCCAAGAGCTGGACAGGTGATTGGCAAAGGGGATATGAGAGGATCATGGGACAGGAGGCCCAGGGCGAAGGAAAATGTGGGGACACTATCATTAGTTACCAACAAAGTTGTTTAAGGCTACACATGAATTAGAATATGATGCACCCCACTAGCTAGTTACAATCATATTACAAAATGAACAGGTATCCATCTTAAATACAGTATGCAGACAGCATACACACCTTTACACATCCCCATTACTGGAGAAATAGGATCGTGTATGTCAGGAGAAGCACCACAAACCCAACCTGAGCACGTCGGCTTGGTTCAGGACGCGGCGGCTGCCATGTGACTGCCGAGAAATGACAGTGTAGAACAGCAGAACGAATGCTCAACACAATTTACATGCTTACAGCTAAGTATAAATAAAAAATAAGATGAAACTAAACTTTGGTGTCTGACATAGCAATACGGAGGGAAAGGGAACGTCGACTCAGACCAGACCATGAGAGGCCTGTGTTTCATGCCTTACAAGGGAAAACAGTGGGTTAATTAGGAGAATATACAGAGTGCTCTCTGTTACAGGGCTAATTTGTTTATTGAGATTCACAACCCCCCCCCCCCCCCGATTTACCCCTAGCCTAATCACACAGGACAATTTACGATGCCAATTAACCTACCAACCGGTGCGTCTTTGGGCTGTGGGAGGAAACCAGAGCACCCGGAAGAAACCCACATGGTCACGGGGAGGACGTACAAACTCCTTACAGACAGCGGCAGCTTGTTTTTAAACAGGTCAAAGATTTAACACTTACTTCCTGGCCATGTCCAGACCAGCTTTCATGATGAGGTCAAACCTAAAAGACGCCACTACTTTCTCGAGGTCCTTGTAAGTTTTAGGCTGCGTGCCATCGTCCTTCTCTTCCTCCGATTCAGTCTCATAATCACTTTTCTCAGGATCGTCACTCTCCTCATCCTCCTCCAGGTCCTGTTGTACCATTCTCCTGTTCCGCTTTCTCGAGCCTTTGTGCCTTACGAATATAACAAAAGGCTTCTCCCGGAGCACAGATAGCACCTGCTGTCTTTTGGACCTCTGCTCAACGGTGTTTAAGTTCAGAGTGAAATGGGCACAGATTGCGGGCACACCTTTCGCCCTGCACACTTCACGCGATGCACACTTCCTCCAGAACACCGCATTGGTGCTTAAACTCTTTAGGATATGAGCTGGGAAGATTAATTTGTTCATATTGCCTGAAAAAGATTAAATCAAAAAGTAAATCCTTTGGTGGGGTTATCATTAAGTCAATCTACCTTAATAAGGTTAAAAAATGAAACTTGTTAATTGTCTTATGCACAAATACATATATACATAGGTGCAACAAAAAATTTACTAGCAGCAGTATCACCAACAAATAGCACCAGTTACACATTATTTACAAGAAACATACATGAAAAGATCAAAGTAAATTTATTATTGAAGTACATACAGTTCTGTGCAAGTCTCAGGCACATACAGTATATACAGCCTGTGTGCCCAAGACTTTTGCACAGTACTGTATTTGTCAATGTGGAGTGGACAGCGACTTTGTAAATCGGGCGGGAGGATGTTAGGAATATCGAGGGTGGGTTGCCGTGAGAGGGGGGTGTGAGACAGCAGGCAAGGTCAATTGATTTCAAACAATCGGTTTACTGATCATTTCAGAACGCCTTTCTGGTGCTTCCCTCTCCCTTCCCCTTTCCCCAACCTTGATTCCCTTCTCCCTGCCCCCTTCCCACTCTCAGTCCACAATAGAGACCCACATCAGAATCAGGTTTATCATCACTCACATGTCATGAAACTTGACATTTTTGTGGCAGCAGTACAGCAATACATAAAATTACTACAGTACTGTGCAAAAGTGTTAGGCACCCTAGCTATATAAACGTGCCTAAGACTTTTGCACAGTACTGTATGTGTCACCATATAACAACCCTGAGATTCATTTCCTTGTGGGCGCATTTAATAAATCCAATAACCATAACAGAATCAACAAAATACCTCTCTAACAGAGTGGACAACCAGGTGCAAAAGACAACAAACTCTGCAAAATACAAAAGGAAAGGAAAAACTAATAATTAATAAATAAGCAATAAACATCAGGAACATGAGATGAAGAGTCCTTGAAAGGGAGTCCATGGGTTGTGGGAACATTTCAATGATGGGGCTAGTGAAGTTGAGTGAAGTTATCCATTTTGGTTTAAGAGCTGATGGTTCAGGAGTAGTAACTATTCCTGAACCTGGTGGTATGGGTCCTGAGGCTCCTGCATCTTCTTCCTGATGGCAGCAGCAAAAAAACAGCATGAGCTGGGTGGTGGTGATCCCTGATGACGGATGCTTTTCTGTGACAGCACTTTGTGTGGATGTGCTCAATGGTTGGGAGGGTTTTACCCGTGATGGACTGGGCTGTACCTCCCACTTTATGTAGGATTTTCCGTTCAAGGGCGTTGGTGTCTCCATATATACTCTCCACCACACAAGTCATACAAAAGCACACAAGAAAGAGCACAATTAGAACCAAAGGAGGTCCATTTTATGCAAAGCTATCATAATGTTGCAATACTGAGGAAGTGATTAGAGTCCTACTGGTTGGCTGAACAGCCAAATGGTTGAGCAGGGGTTCCCAACCTGGGGTCAACACACCCCTCAGTTAATGGTAGGGGCCCCATGGCATAAAAAGGTTTGGGAATCCCTGGTTGAAGTTCCTGTTCTTGAACTTGATGGTGTGGAACTCCATCCTTCCGTATCTCCTACCCAATGAGAACTGTGATAACCATGATCAAGCCATAGGCTCAGAAACAAGTCTGTGTTGACTACCAGGCACGGCTTAAAATACATTCATCCCATTTTACTGTCTGGACATTCCCCTCAATTACCCTGTTCTATTTCCATACGAGGGGCAAATTGAAAGGCTAGTCAACCTAACAACCCGCATGTTTCTGAGACACGGGATGAAACTAGAGCACGTTGGGAAAGCCCAAACAGTCACAGGGAGAGGAGCGAGCAGATTCCACGCAGACAGCACCCGAGGTCAGCATTGAACCCGGGTCACCAGAGCTGTGGGGGAGGCTGCTCTACTGGATGTGCCACTGTCCCACACTGGTTTGGAGAAACTATGAAGGCATGACGGGGCAGCAGTAAAAGGCAGTTCTTATCTCTTGCCAAGGAAACTGGAAATAAGATGATTGGGTGCAATCAGAGAAGCAACGTGGCCTGGGTCAGGTCAGGCCATCTCTGCATCTGTTTGAAAAATAAACTGGCCCAATATATTCATTTATTTATTGAGACAAGCCCTTCTGGCCCTCAGAGCTGCCTGGCAATCCCCCAATTTAACCCTAGTCTAACCATGGGACAACTTGCATTGGCCAATTAACCTACGTCTTTGAACTGAGAGAGGAAACCAGAGCACCCGGAGGAAACCCACACAGTCGCTCCTTACAGGCAGAGGCGGGAATTGAATCCAGGTCGCTGTCACTTTAAAGCATTGCGCTAACCACTATGCCACCGAAATGCCCTCAGAAATAAATAAGTAGACTGGAAGGAGAAAAACTTGGGAAATATCAACAACCTAAATCACGCTTTCAAAAATATGAAAGGCTTAGTGACATACAACTTGTATTTAGATTATGAGAACACTCAGTCCTCTTTTATTGTCATTTAGAAATGCATACATGCATTAAGAAATTATACAATTTGATGCTGGAGTTCAAATAATCAACACATTTCCAAATCCTTTTTAACTCCATTTTACATGATGAGTTAATTCTAAGACTGCCCACTCAACTGGCTTTCAAATGGCTGACCTATATTACTAGATGGCCCACTTAACCAAGATGACTCTAGACCCACTTCTGAAAAATAAATAGAACTCGGGATGGAAACGATAACTAGCCCCTGTGGCTCACAGCTCAGAGGCTGGGCTGTTGAAAGACTGTAGAGACTCTGGCTAATTACGCCACTCCAAAACTATTTCAGCAAAAGGACTGAGGGTGGCCAACACAGCACTCCAGTCTAATGCCAACTTGCTGGAAACCCTTAATTTCAGATAATATTGATGAATACTTAATTAGTTAAGGAGAGTCATATGCAGCATTTGTTACAGGCATAGCACTTGGATTTCCAGAATTTCAATAAATATAGAGCACTTAAATGCTTATATTATTTATAAAACCCTTTCAATAAAAGTAATAACAAAACTTAAACTTTAAAAAATAGTAGTACAAGTGATTTTACTCACATCAGAAATGGCTATTGTTTACACTGTTTAGCAAGGGCAGCATCCTATAACTGTTCTCAATGATCCGGGGTGAGGGCAGTCATGTTGGCCTGTGAATACAGCACAGACTGCTTTATAGACTTTCCACACATTCACTTGTCATACTGATGGGGAGCAAGTTCACCCTTCTGGGCTAACAACAAAAACATGCCGACTTCCATTTTCCAAGATTCAGATTCAAAGTGTATTTATCATCAAAGTATGTATACAGAATAGAACTTTGAGCTTCACCCTCCCACAGGCAGCTACAAAACAAAGAAACACCACAGCACGCGTTTAAGAAAATATCAAACACTCAACACGCGAAAAAAGAACAAACTTTGTGCAAACGCCAAAAGGCAAGCGGTCACAGCTATATAAGACCTTGGCCAGTCCCCACTTGGTGTACTACGCTCAGTTCTGGTCCCCTCACTATGGGAAGGATGTGGATACTATACAGAGAGTGCGGAGGAGACTTACAAGGATGTTGCCTGGATTATGAGAATAGGTTGAGTGAACTTGGCCTTTTCTCCTTGGAGTGATGGAGGATGAGAGGTGACCTGATAGAGGTGTATAAGATGATGAGAGGCATTGATCGTGTGGATAGCCAGAGCTTAGGAGAATAGAGGGCTATGCGGTAGGGTAATTCTAGGCAGTTTCTAGAGTAGTTTGTATGGTCGGCACATTGTGGGCCAAAGGGCCTTTAATGTGCAGTAGATTTCTATGTTCTATAACACATAGAATATCAAACATCAAATCGGGAGCCCAGTAGTATTCAGTTTTGTTCAGTTCCGTGTCACACCGCTAACACACTGCAAGCCGCAGGGCAAAGCATTCCTCACTGAAGAGCCCAGACCGTGTCGATCACCCCGACTGAACCACTCAAAAACAACAAAGAGTAACCAGAATCCAGGAACACATGCAACCCCAACGTCCCCCAAACCAGCCTCTCCAATCAATCTTTGCAACGCGGATCCCAAGACTCCCACACTTTCCTCCAACCGCAGCTAGCAAGAGGGAGAGGAATGGTGTCATCTGCCTGTGAAGACAAGCCCATCCTCCGCTCTCGTTCTCATCGACTTCCACCTTGTTCGACGCCTCAATCAGAGAAAAGCATTATTGGCTTTATTGTAGCACAATATAATTGAATTACGAGAGCAAGTGATGAAAAGCTTGATCAAACAGTTAAGTTCTTGTGTCACCTTGAAAGGGGTACAAATACCAGAGTAAAAACCCAGACATCGATAATAATTAACGTTGGGAATGATCAATAAAGCCAGAAATTCTATGAGAGTACTGCATAGAAGGGGGTGATAGAGATAGGAAAATTCAGTGGGAATTTAAGAGAGTCTTAAAATCAAATTATTGTAAATCAAGCTTGTTTGTAGGTCAGCAAGTAATTACCGTGGACAATAAGTTTTTAGCTTCCTGAGTACTTTTAGGTGTATCTTATGGATTTTGGGCTACCGATCATGGAAATCGCCATGAAATTTCCCTATCATGCATATTTTTTGAAATAGCCTATGTTTGTTATTTAGGTCAGAATAAAAAGGCCTGTTGGTCTACAAATCAAAAAGGTCACCTCAATGACAGACAATTCAAAGAACTTCTCGTGGGACTGGAGAAAAATCGCATGGAAGGCGTTCAAGGGATGTTGTTGAAAAATTTTTTGGCAACTACAGAGCACCAAACTGCCTGCAGCTGGTAGACAACATGCTTCAAGCATACAAATCAATGAAGTGCAACATATCACTAAAGATTCATTTTCTGCATTCCCATTTAGACTACCTCCCTGCAAATCTTGTCATTGTCAGTGAGGAGCATGGTGAAAGGTTTCACCAGGACATTGCAGTCATGGGGAAATGGTGTCAGGGCAACTGGAATCCATCAATGCTGGCTGATTATTGTTGGGCACTTAAGAGAAGCCTCACATACTGAGTACAAACGAAAGTCATCAACAAAACACGTTTTAGTTTTGTTCAACTATCGCAAAGTGTCCGCACCGTTATGCAATTAAACATATTATACTCTATAAAAGTTAATTTCGTGTTTCTCCAAATTCCTGTGTGATACAGTAATCTGAATAGTAGAGCTACTAGGACTTGATGTTTCAATCCCTATGGTAAGTTGACACTCTCGATGGTGGCAGTGGGTTTGGAGTGGTGACAAGGAGGGAGGGTAGGTACGTAATTGGGGTCATCAGGTGGGCACCCTCCTTCTTTGACACTTCGTTGATAAGCCCACAACTTATCTGAACTTATCTGAAGGCAGATAAATCCCCAGGGCCAGATGGTCTGCATCCTAGAGTGCTTAAGGAAGTAGCCCAAGAAATAGTGGATGCATTAGTGATAATTTTTCAAAACTCGTTAGATTCTGGACTAGTTCCTGAGGATTGGAGGGTGGCTAATGTAACTCCACTTTTTAAAAAAGGAGGGAGAGAGAAACTGGGGAATTATAGACCGGTTAGCCTAACGTCGGTGGTGGGGAAACTGCTGGAGTCAGTTATCAAGGATGTGATAACAGCACATTTGGAAAGCAGTGAAATCATCGGACAAAGTCAGCATGGATTTGTGAAAGGAAAATCATGTCTGATGAATCTCACAGAATTTTTTGAGGATGTAACTAGTAGAGTGGATAGGGGAGAACCAGTGGATGTGGTATATTTGGATTTTCAAAAGGCTTTTGACAAGGTCCCACACAGGAGATTAGTGTGCAAACTTAAAGCACATGGTATTGGGGGTAAGGTATTGGTGTGGGTGGAGAATTGGTTAGCAGACAGGAAGCAAAGAGTGGGAATAAACGGGACCTTTTCAGAATGGCAGGCGGTGACTAGTGGGGTACTGTAAGGCTCAGTGCTGGGACCCCAGTTGTTTACAATATATATTAATGACTTGGATGAGGGAATTAAATGCAGCATCTCCAAGTTTGCGGATGACACGAAGCTGGGCGGCAGTGTTAGCTGTGAGGAGGATGCTAAGAGGATGCAGGGTGACTTGGATAGGTTGGGTGAGTGGGCAAATTCATGGCAGATGCAATTTAATGTGGATAAATGTGAAGTTGTCCACTTTGGTGGCAAAAATAGGAAAACAGATTATTATCTGAATGGTGGCTGATTAGGAAAAGGGGAGGTGCAACGAGACCTGGGTGTCATTATACACCAGTCATTGAAAGTGGGCATGCAGGTACAGCAGGCGGTGAAAAAGGCGAATGGTATGCTGGCATTTATAGCGAGAGGATTCGAGTACAGGAGCAGGGAGGTACTACTGCAGTTGTACAAGGCCTTGGTGAGACCACACCTGGAGTATTGTGTGCAGTTTTGGTCCCCTAATCTGAGGAAAGACATCCTTGCCATAGAGGGAGTACAAAGAAGGTTCACCAGATTGATTCTTGGGATGGCAGGACTTTCATATGAAGAATGACTGGATGAACTGGGCTTGTACACGTTGGAATTTAGAAGATTGAGGGGGGATCTGATTGAAACGTATAAGATCCTAAAGGGATTGGACAGGCTAGATGCAGGAAGATTGTTCCCGATGTTGGGGAAGTCCAGAACGAGGGGCCACAGTTTGAGGATAGAGGGGAAGCCTTTTAGGACCGAGATTAGGAAAAACTTCTTCACACAGAGAGTGGTGAATCTGTGGAATTCTCTGCCACAGGAAACAGTTGAGGCCAGTTCATTGGCTATATTTAAGAAGGAGATAGATATGGCCCTTGTGGCTACGGGGGTCAGGGGGTATGGAGGGAAGGCAGGGGCAGGGTTCTGAGTTGGATGATCAGCCATGATCATAATAAATGGCGGTGCAGGCTTGAAGGGCCGAATGGCCTACTCCTACACCTATTTTCTATGTTTCTATGTTTCTAACTTCTCCAGATGGCTCAAAGGTGCTACCTGGCATCCCAGATGCACCCTGCCTCAGTTCCATACCCCTCTGTCTTCAACTTGCAGCCCAGTTGTTGTCTTTCCTTTTAATCCAAATCCAATTGCTGCTTTCTTCTGCTGCATTTGACAAGGACTTGATTGCTTGTTGGAGGGAGTGACCCCTCACCCCCATCTTCTTCAATACACTGGTCGTAGATGTAGCAACAAATCCCCTGCATCCCACTTCTACAGGGAAAATCTTGGTCTTCCAGCCACTCTGGGCAGCTTTAGTTGCCAGTTCAGAGTACTTGGTCTTTTTCCTCTCATAAGCTTCTTTGACACCATCTTCCCATGGTACAATTCCACAACATATGCCAGCTTGGCTGTTGTGGACCACAGGACCATGTCTGGCCAGAGTGTTGTAGCCACAATGTCTGGGGGAAACACAAGCATTTTTTCCAAGTTCATGTCCATTTTCCAATCCCGAGCAACCTGCAGAATGCTTACATCTTTTGATGTTATATGTTGCTCTGGAGGTTGGCCTGCTGGTACAAATCGTGTAATGTGGAAATTATATTTGTGTTCAGCTTCAAGCAGTCTATCATAAACAAAAAAAAAACACTTCTAAAGAAGCAACACTTTGAAAAAAAATTTGCTGCCCTGTGTTATTGATGAATGGAACTAGACGCAAGTTAGGAGAAGGGCAGAAAAGTTTTAGATTACCTCAATTTCAGGGCAGAACAAGTGAGGATACTGAGGAAAGAGTTAGGAGAATAAAGTCTTCCAGGCAAATGAGAGTAGTACGAATGAGAGTCTCATCAGTAGAGTAGCTGAGGCCAAGTCAAAGTCAAGTGATATTACGTAAGTACAGTACTTTATAAAGCCTTTCAGATAGGGCAGCAAAAGGTGGCTGCAGGCAGACTTGTTCCATCTCAGGCATTTGGCAGAGAGTGGAATGGAGACAAATATTAAGGGAACGGAATCTGAGATTCAATAAAGAAACCTCCTAAAAGTTACTATGCTGAAAAATAAAGGATTATTTAAAAAATAATTTTCATGCCTCCGATTTTCCTTCATCTGAAAGAAAGCAATTATTATCCTACCCTGTGGATTTACAAAAAGTGTTGGCTTTTCAGATGGCGTAATGCTGCATCTGTATTAGGAGAGCATTTCGAACGATCACCGACAGTCTCCTCTGGCTCTGCATTGACCCAGCAGCGTCACACTGCCTCTCATAGGAGAGAAACAAATACACACACAGCAAAGGCAACGCAAACCAACTGAAACAAATATTCCAACATCCCCCGTCACAGGAAGGACATGGAGGGTTTGGGGAGAGTGCAGAGCAGGTTCGTCAGACGAGCATGCGCTACAAGGAGAAGTTGTACAAACTTAAGTTGTCTTCTCTGGAGTATTGGATGCTGAGGGGGAGAGCTGACAGTTGTTAAAATTATAAGACAAGCTAGACAATCAGAAACTTTCTCCCTGGGCAGAAATGTCAAAACTGGAACTCATGCAGTTTAGGACAGAGGGGACAAGTTTAAAGGAGATGTCCAGGGTAATGTTTTTCTTTATATACAGAGTGTAAGGTGTCTAGAGTGGATTGTCAGGGGCAGTAGTGGAAACAGGGACACCCAACCTGGGGTCCATGGACCCCTCGATTAAATGGTAGGAGTCTATGGCATAAAAAAGGTTGGGAAACCCTGCGATCGAGGCTTTTCGATAGACACATGGACATGCAGGGAATGGAGGGGTGTAGATCATGTAGAGGCATGTGATTTAGTGTAATTCAGCATCAAGCTTGGCATAGACGCCATGGGCCAAAGCTTCTGTTCCCGTGCCATACTGTTTTCAATAAATGGTGACAAAAAAAAAGGGGTTTAACTTGATAGGCTACTTCATGCTGAATTTGGTACTCTGCCCAGAATTCCTGTCCAAGGCTATATGAGGATGGTTTGTCTTGCTGGCCCTGTGCAGACCGAAGTCCAGCTCTGTCAAAGCTGGTGGTGGAGCTCTTTTAATGATTGAAATTCTGATTTGATGGAGACAGACGTGAGAGTACGGAGGAACATCTGGAGAAACTTCTGAAATGCCCGTTTCGCTGCCGCTGTTACTGTGTGGTCCGGAATCTCCGGAGGGGAAGGCCCCGAATCCTTGGCTTTGCTTGTTTCAGCGACCAGGGCGAGGTCGAAGGCACTCGGCAGAGGATGGCGCTCCGGAGGCTGTATCGGAGGGGCTGGTCGGAGGCTCGAAGTTTTCGGACGGACGGATTCAGTGTTGATTGTGGTCGGCTGCTTCCAATGCATCAGCAGTTGTCGGTGCCTGGAGGTTTATGACAGGGAGTTTCTCCCTTTGCCGCCTGCTTTCGGGGACTCGGGAGTCGATTGATTCGGGACTTTGAGACTTTTTTTTTTACCATGCCCATAGTCTGTTCTTTATCAAATTACGGCATTGCTTTGCACTGCTGTAACTATATGTTATAATTATATGGATCTGTCAGTGTTAGTCTTTGGTTTGTCCTGTTTTTCTGTGATATCACTCTGGAGGAACATTGTATCATTTCTTATTGCACGCATTTTTAAATGACCATAAACGAGGACTGAGTGTTCTCATAATCTAGATCTAAAAAATTCAAATTTTTTAAACATTAAAAATGCCTGTAATTAAAGATGTTAATTACAAAAAAAATTTCAAAAATTAATCTTAAGCAAACTGATTCTTAATAAGAAACATGCTCTCTGATTTTTTTCTCCATCTTTACCAGTAAAATCAGCGGGGCCTCCAACCCAGCATCACCTCTGACCTGGTGTGGTAGCCTAGTTGCTACACCCAAGCATAACCAGTATCCAGAGTTCAGTGGCAGTAGAAGCTGACCAGTTCAAACTTTCACTTGGAACACATCAGTAAATCCCAGCAAAACAAAAAGATCCTGATCCAAATCCAACACTGAACAGATTTCCAGCCTTGATTTTAACATCTTTGGTTAAATATGCAATACGCCCAGGGGCCACTTCATTAGATATACCTGTACACCTGCTCATTAATACAAGTACCTCATCTGCCAATCACGTGGCAGCAACTCAATGCACAAGAGCATTGAGACGTGGTCGAGAGGTTCAGTCGTTGTTCAGACTGAACATCAGAACGGGGAAGAAGTGTGATCCAAGTAACCTTGACTGTGGAATGATTGTTTGTGCCAGATGGGATGGTTTGAGTAAGTCAGAAACTGCTCATTCCCTGGGATTTTCACACACAATGGTCTCTTAGAGTTTACAGAGCACGGTGTGAAAAACAAAACACATCCAGTGAGCAGCGGTGGTGGGTCACAACACCTTTATTGAAACCTATCGATTGGTGAAAGGCCTTGATAGAGTAGATGTGGAGAAGATGTTTCCTGTGGTGAGAGAGCATTTTAGAACAGACATGAGGAGGAATTTCTTCAGCCAGACAGTGGTGAATCTGTGGAATTCATTGTCACAGATGACTGTGGAGGCCAAGTCTTTATGTGTATTTAAGGCAGAGGTTGATAGATTTTTGATTAGTCGGGGCATGAAGGGATATGGGGGAGAAGGCGGGAGATTGGGGTTGAGAGGAAAATTGGATCAGGCATGATGAAATGGCAGAGAAGACTCAATGGGCTAAATGGCCTAATTCTGCTCCTATACAGGTGTCCCCCATTTTTCCAACGTTCGTTTTACGAGACCTCACTCTTACGAAAGACCTGCATTAGTACCCTGTTTTCACTTTCAGAAGGTGTTTTCACCATTATGAAAAAAATTCAGTGCGCGAAAAAAATCAGCGCGCGATAAAAAGCAGCACGCGCCCCGTGCAGCCGCTCTCCCCGGATTCGGAATGGCATTCTCACCAGCATTGCTTTAACACGAGCCTGTGAGCAGTCGTTTGCAAGATGCGTTATATGGTGTCAGAAAAGCCTGAAAGAGCTCGTAAGGGTGTTACACTTAGCGTAAAACTAGACATAATTAAGCGTTTCGATCGTGGTGAACGAAGCAAGGACAACATGAGTTTGGCTTGTGGAAGCTGACGAAGATAATGTTGAAGAGGTTTTGGCATCCCATACCAAGAACTGATAGATGAAGAGCTGATGCAATTGGAAGAGGAAAGGATAACAATCGAAACCGAATGAGTAATGATAAAGTACGACTTTAATTTTGAAAGGGTACGTAGGTTTAGGGGATATTTGCAAGATTCTTTGAGTCCTTACAAAGAACTGTATGATAGAAAAATGCGCGAGGCTCAGCAGTCGAGCAAGCCTTCCACATCAGCCACAGCAGACGACGAACCTCGACCTTCGACATCGAGGTGGGCAGTCATAGGAGAAGATGAGCTGCCTGCCCTGATCGACGATGAGATGACACCCCCATATCCCACCACCCCAACACCCGGGCCCCGGACAGATACTGTACCGATTTGCAGAGAATGCAGCAGTAGCCGGGAGGCACACAGCACATCTTTAAGAAAAAAGCCAAAATAAACATGCTAATTAATTAGGTGCCGCCCCACACGTAATTGTTGGCCCAGATCAGAGGCTATGCAATCTGCAATCGGCACTGATCTGGGACGACAACTACGTGTCAGGCAGCATGTAATTAGCATGTTTATTTCGGCTTTTTTCTTAAAGATGTGCTAGGTGCATCCCGGCTACCGCTGGACCCCTGCATTCTTCGCAGCAATGTATCACTCAGCGGCCTGGAGGGTGGGGGGCCACTGCACCACCCAACCTACGACGACTCAGCCTAACACACCATCATCAGTGTGCTCTGTGCTGTCTTCCCAATTCCGGTAAGTGATACTACACTGTACATACATTATTTCTACTTTATATGGGCTGTGTATTTTTACGTGTTATTTGGTATGAATTGGCAGCTTCATAGCTTAAAGGTTACTGGAGAGAGCTTGCACCGTGTTTTTGCCAACAGCGCTTGCCTGAGATTTTTGCTATGGAGATCTGTGCCGGCAATGATTGTGGAAAAGTATTTCTACTTTATATAGGCTGTGTATTTATCATATCATTCCTGCTTTTACTATATGTTACTGTTATTTTAGTTTTTATGTGTTATTTGGCATAATTTGGTAGGTTATTTTTGGGTCTGCGAACGCTCACAAAATTTTCCCATATAAATAAATGGTAATTGCTTCTTTGCTTTACGACATTTTCGCTAACGAACCGTTTCATAAGAATGCTCTACCTTCGGATGGGGGGGGGGCGCGGGGAACCTGTATCTTATGGTCTTAATAATGAGCGAGGAGAATGGATGGACTGGTTCAAGCTGACAGTAACTCAAATAACCATGTGTTACAACAATGGTGTGCAGAAGAGCGTCTCTGAATGCACAACATATCAAACCTTTAAGTGGATGGGCTACGGCAGCAGTAGGCTACACCAGATACACTTCTGTTGTCACGTTATTACACACACTCCTGTACCTAATACTGTGGCCACCGGTGTGCATTCAGTACAATGGGCAAGTAATGCAATATATTCTGCAATTTATTATAAAGCACCACAGGTACCACATTAGCAACATTTAAGATGGAGCAGTTGGGTCGAAAAGCCTGTTTCTATGTTGTATGACATTGTGACTCAAATATGAAGCTGGTGTGCAGGTTCCAGGTATGAGATACAATTTCTAGATGCCCACTTATAAAGTAATTTACTGTAGAGTTCTTGACAAAAACTTTTCTCGTTGTATGTTTCTGTTGTCTGTTAGGATTACAACGATCTACCATAATTCCCAGAACCACTTCAGTGACAAAAATTAACATTTACACCCCCTGAATGGGAAATAATTAACTTGACAGATAACCGTATTGCTTTAAAAATCACAACCTGCAGATGCTGGAGACCTGAAACAGAAAATGCTGGAAACACTAAGCAGTTCAGGCACCATTTGTGGAAAGAGAAACATTATCAGAACTGAGAAACGAAGTGATTTAGCTACCAGAAATAAGATGGGTAGAGCAGAGGGAAAACCTCTGCTACAATGAAACTAGATGGCCTAACATGCCCGTCTAGCTGCAGTTAAGATTAGGTCACGCTTTTTCTAGTAATGTGTTGTTAACGATAAGACTGTTGGAAAAGAACTGGCGAGATTGGACAGAAAGAAAGGGAGTATTATGTAAGGTTGGAGACTTTTCTCAAATGAAGCCTGCAAGCTGCAATGCTTCCATACGGAAGAATGAGAGATTGCTCCTCATGCTTGTGTTAGACTGCATTGTAAACAGTACAGGAGGTACTGACGGAGAGGCCAGATTGGGAGTGGGATAGTGAATTAAAATGTCTAGCAACCAGAAAATGGCTTTGGGCCTACTCCGGTTGTTCTAATCTGGTTGGGAATGCTGTTGTTTTGATTCTATTGTTTTACACAAAGTGTTTTTTTTATCTTCCTCTTCGCACAGGTTGATGGTTTCTTTTGTTGGATTTTTTAATTGGTTATTCGAGCTTCTTGCTTTAAGGCTGTCTATAAGCAGACAAATTTCAAGGTATATATTTTATACATTATTTGATAATATATGTGCTTTGAATCTTTGAAAAATTCAGGGTCACTCCCACAGATTGAGTGTAGCTGCTCTGCAAACTGATCATTCAAATGTTGTTTGGTTTCTCCAAGAGTAGATAAGACCACAGTGTGACCACCAAATACAATACACCAGATACGAAGACAGTCATGTGAATCACAGCTTCACCTGCACAGACTACTAGGGTCCATGGATGGGGGGGAAGGGACCAGTTAAAAAGACAACAGTTGCATCTCCTGTGGTTGAATGGGGAGAGGTGGGTGGGTAGTGAAGGAAGAGCAGAGCAGGGAGTCGCAAAAGGAGCAATCCCTGTGAAATGGTAAAAGTGAGGGGCCAGAAATAAATGTCTGGATTTGGAATCATGTTCGTGAGAGTGGAAATTGGAAAGGATTATCCATTGAATGCAAAGGCTGGTAGGGATGGAAGGCAAGGATTTGGGGAATTTTGTCCTTACCCTGCCCAGCAGGAGAGTGAGAGCATACACGTGGGGAATAGTTGAGCTCAGTCAAAGGCTCCGTCCGCTACAGTAGAGGGAGGTCACAGTCAGGAAGAAAATCAGAGGCATCTAAGCAATTGCAAGAGAGGAATGGAGAGATGAAATGGAGCCCTTGCATAAGCATTGAGTCATAGAAACATACAGCACCAAAATGGGCCCTGTGGCCCATCTAGTCCATGGCAAAACTATTTAAACTGTCTACACCCATTGACCTGCACAGAAACCATAGCCCCCCCATATCCCTACCATCCATATACCTCTCCAACCTTCACTTCAACGTTGAAATCAAGCTTGTGTGCACTGCCTGTGCTGGCAGCTTGTCCCACACTCTCACAACCCTCTGTGAAGAACTTTCCCCTCATATTCCCCTTAAACCTTTCCCCTTTCACCCTTAACCCATTACCTCTAGCTGTAGTTCCATCCCACTTCAGTAGAAAAAGCCTGCTTGCATTTACCCCGTCATAATGTTGTATACCTCGATCAAATCTCCTCTCAGTCTTCTATGTTCTAAGCAATAAAGTCTTTCTTTCCTTTTAACTCAGGTCTTCAAGATACAGCAACATCCTTCTAAATTTTCTTTGTAATCTTTCAACCTCATTTACATCTTTCCTGTAGGTAGGTGACCAAAACTGCACACAATACTCCAAATTATGCCTCACCAATGTCTTATATAACTTCAACACAACATCCCAACTCCTGAACTCAATACTTTGATCTATGAAGGCCAATGTGCCAAAGCAATTTTTAACGAAGCAATCCACCTGTGACTCCATTTTCAAGGAATTATGGACCTATATTCCCAGATCCCTTTGTTCTGCAGCACTCTTCAGTGCCTTACCGTTCACTGTGCAAGACCCATCCTGTGATTGGTCCTACTGAAGTGCAACACCTCACACTTGTCTGCATTAAATCGCTTCTGCCATTTTTCAGCCCATTTTTCCAGCTGACCCAGATCCTGCTGCAGGCCACGATAGCCTACTTTGCTGTCCTCTATACTCCCAATCTTGGTATCATCTGCAAATTTGCTGATCCAGTTAACCACATTATCATGCAGATTGTTGCTACATTTAACAAACAACAATGACCCAACACAAGTCACAGGCCTCCAGTAAGCGAGGCAACCCTCTACTACTACTCTCTGGCTTCTCCCACATAGCCAATGTCCAATCCAATTTACTGCCTCATCTTGAATGCTGAGTGACTGAACCTTGTTGACCAGCTTCTTGTGTGGGACCTTGTCAAATGTCCATGCACACACTATCTTCTACCTTGCCTTCATCTACTTTCCTGGCAACTTTCTTGAAAAACTCTGTAAGATTGATTAGATGTGACCTACCACACACAAAGCCATGTTGACTATCCTTAATCAGTCCATGTCTATTCAAATACTTATATATCCAGTCCCTTGGAATACCTTCCAATAACTTTCCCACAGCTAATGTCACACTCACCAACCTGTAATTTCTTGGTATGTGTTTAGAGTCTTTCTTAAGCAGCAGATCAACATTAGACATGAGGAAATCTGCAGATGCTGGAAATTCAAGTAACACACACAAAAAATGCTGGTGGAATGCAGCAGGCCAGGCAGCATCTATAGGAAGAGGTACTGTCAACGTTTCGGGCCGGGACCCTTCGTGAGGACTAACTGAAAGAAGAGATAGTGAGATATTTGAAAGTGGGAGGGGGAGGGGGAAATCTGAATGATAGGAGAAGACAGGAGGGGAGGGGTGGATCTAAGAGCTGGAGGAGGGAGAGGATCATGGAATGGGAAACCTGGGGAGAAAGAGAAGGGGGGAGGGGAGCCTGGAGGGTGGAGAGCAGGCAAGGAGTTATAGTGAGAGGGACAGAGGGAGAAAGTAGAGAGAAAAAAGGGGGAAAATAAAAAAAATATATAAAATAAATAAATAAGGGATGGGGTGTGAAGGGGACGAGGGGCATTAACAGAAGTTAGAGAAGTCAATATTCATGCCTCCAGTCTGTCCGCCAGAGAAAGCAGGATCTCCCAGTGGCCACACATTTTAATTCCACATCCCATTCCCATTCTGATATGTCTATCCACGAACTCCTCCACTGTCAAGATGAAGCCACACTCAGGTTGGAGGAACAACACCTTATATTCTGTCTGGGTAGCCTCCAACCTGATGGCATGAATATTGACTTCTCAAACTTCTGTTAATGCCCCTCCTCCCCTTCACACCCCATCCCTTATTTATTTTATATATTTTCCCCCCTTTTTTCTCCCTCTCTTTTTTCTCTGTCCCTCTCACTATAACTCCTTGCCTGCTCTCCACCCTCCAGGCTCCCTTCCACCCTCCAGGCTCCCCTCCCCCCTTCTCTTTCTCCCCAGGCTTCCGGTCCCATGATCCTCTCCCTTCTCCAGCTCTTGGCTCCACCCGTCCCCTCCTGTCTTCTCCTATCATTTCGGATCTCCCCCTTCCCCTCCCACTTTCAAATCTCTCACTATCTCTTCTTTCAGTTCTCACGAAGGGTCCCGGCCCGAAACGTTGACTGTACCTCTTCCTATAGATGCTGCCTGGCCTGCTGCATTCCACCAGCATTTTTTGTGTGTGTTGATCAACATTAGATATTCTCCAATCCTCTGGTACATTTCCTGTTGCTAAGGATGATTTACAAATCTCTGCTAGGGACCCAGCAATTTCTGCACATGCCTCCTGTCGGGTCTGAGGGAAAACCTTGTCTGGCCCTGGGAATTTACTCCTCCTCCCCCCCCCGCCCATTTTGCCTGAGCACAGCAAACACTACCTTCTCATTAATACGTATAGGGTCCATGAAGTTGCTGCCAATTTGCCCCACTTCTGTAGACTCTGTGTCGGTCTGTCTCCCCTGCGTCTTTTGGCTTCACACATGGATTACCAGTCTGATCTTTAAAGGACCAATTTGTCCCTTGTCAACCTTTTGCTCTTAACATATCTGTAGAATCCCTTAGGAACACAAGATTAGCGCAGATAGGCATCACAGTCAGCACCAGAGGGTTGGCTGAAATGGCTCATTTCTGTGCTGAACAATTCAATTTTTGTTTTTAAATTATGCTGAATTGGGACGTTTTGCTTTTGGAAGACTAGTGCCCCGTAGTCCCAGTTCATAATTTCGTAAGCTAGGGATCCTAAAATATTCACCCAAGCATTGTGCAGAGACCTTGGGGTTAGGCCTGCTTACAGACTTCCCACATCATCAGCCATCTCTATGTATCCGTGGAAGAGCTTGTAGTTCCCGCATCTGCAGCCTCAGAACACAGAGTCAACAATCCTGAAAGGATCGCCTAATAATAAAACTAAACCGCCATGGGCACACTGGGTTAAACGGAATCCTACGATTCAAATGAATTCACCAGCAAAACACAGTAAGCCAGGCTGGTAAATGAGAGATCAAGATGGGGAGCCAGTTCATCTCAAAAACCTGGAAATAAACTCAAAGCGCGTAGAACTCTAATTTCTGCCTCCATTTCAGTGACCGCCTCCAACATTTCCAGCAGTTCAACCCTCTTTTTTTCACTCCTTTCCGATTCTGACGAAGTGTCTTTGAACCCGAAATGTTAGTTGGTTCTCCTTCCCACAACTGCGGCCTGACCTGCCGAATATCTCCAGCGTTTTCTGTTTTTATACAGTATTACACCTCCATTCTTCGAAGAAAACAAAACTAGCAGGTAACCTCCACCCTGAGCAGCGATACAGGCGGCGTCTCTGAAAATAAACTTTTAAACCTGCAGGTTGTCCTGCACAAGTCCCACAACGGCAGGCGGAAGCAAGAGAAGGATACAGATCAGTGGTTTCAGCAAGTCGCCACTGACTCGGACGTCAGGAGCAAAGGATGCATTATATTTCAGAATCTAACGTACGGCAGACTATGAAACACACTCACTTTCTCTCTTCCTGTGACCTCCTCCCTGTAGTCTCGTCTCTGGACGAGCACTCTGCAGCAATAATGAACCAGATTAACTTCCGGGTGCAAACTCTCCCGTCTCCGGCTTCTGCACAGGAAGAAGTCTGTAACAGACATGTTGGTGCTTGTAATTGTGTTTATGTGAAGATCGCGAACCATTTGGCAACATGCTAGAAACCCGTTTGTTGTTCTCTATCATGCAACACACACGAGCTGCCTGGGCTGCTGCGTTTCACCAGCATTTTGTGCGTGTTGCTTGAATTTCCAGCATCTGCAGATTTTCTCGTGTTTGTGTTCTGTATCATGGATGGGACTTGTCTTCATTATGCCAGCTATAAAAACAGAAAACATATGTCTTCGAACCAGCATCTGAGAGAAAGAGAGTTTACAAAGTAAATTCATTATCAATGTCCTTGAACCAAGGTTCCTGGGTTATTGGAACCTGGTCTGGGGCAGGGAGACCTGTACGAAAGGGACGAGTTGTACTTAAAACTGGAGGGGGTCCAATATTCTGGGCGGCGGTGTTCGGGCAAGAGGGATGGGAACCAGTGCGCCAGGTCAGAATGTGGAGCAAAGTAATAGATACGACGGGGCCGGATAGTTTGAAAAGTGTGCATTTTTTAATGCTCGGAGTTGACCACCGATTATCCGACGGTTCGGTCGGATGAAATCACGAGACGTAGTTTACTGGGTGGCCACCAGATGTCGCTGTGTAGCGCACGCAGCGCCATCTGTGGCGAGACCTCTTTTGACAAAAGCACGCTGCACTATTTTTATTATTTACGCTAGTCCCAAAATTTGGTGCTTATTTTATGTAAATGTAACCCTAGCTATGGCTTCTAGGGTAAGTGCAAGTACCAGTGGTGGTGCCAATTGTAAACATCAGGCCATATCGATCCAACAGAAGGTTGAAATGTAGAAAAAACTGGACCAAGGTGTTTCTGTGCGTAAACTGAATCTACGTGAGTGGATGATTGTCGATGACAAAACACCTGTTGTGCATCACCTTACGGACTGGGAAATTGTAGACACTGTCTATAAATTATAGAATGCTGTTAAAAACACTGCAGGTGATGAAGATGGCAGCAATGGTGATGAAATGGATGAAACTGAAAGATTTCCTATTTACAAGCTAATGGAGTTGTTGGGTGATTTAATCAAAGGGTTAGAGAAACGTATCTTTGTGACAGAACAAGAGCTAATGAATTTGTTGCAAGAACAATTATACAGAGAGAGATCAAAACACATGAAACAAATTCGCCTGGATGAAATGTATTTTAAAAAATGAAAAAGAACATTCTTTGTAAACAGAGTATTTAATCTAATCTAATAATCTAATAAATTTACATTTAATTTTTGTTTAATTAATAATCTATTTTAAGTTTCTATTTTCTTGCCATTATTATTGCATGACCTCTTTTATTCCAGCAAGGCTCAGGAACCAAGGGTGCTGGAAAATCAGTGGTCAACTTGTATTATGGGTAAAGATGATGAATTTAGAGTGTGGATTAGTACATGGAACTATGATGTTGTGGCCATTAGACACCCTTGGTTGAGATGGGTAGGACTGGGTGGTTAATGTTCCAGGGTTTTGATATTTTAGAAAAGATAGAGAAAGGGTAAAAGAGGGGTTAGATGAGTGGCACTACTAATTAGGGACAATAGCACAGCTGCAATTAGAGGAGACAATTGGAGGGCTTATTCCCTGTCTATACGGGTAGAACTCAAAAACAGGAAGAGTGCAATCATTTTGATGGGATTGTACGACAGATGGCTGGTGGCGTAGTGGCATCAGTGCCGGACTTTGGGACAAAAGGTCCCGAGTTCGAATCCAGCCGGCTCCCCTGCACGCTTTCCATCCGTGCTGGGTTACAAGCTGGTGATCTCTTTGGAAACTCACCCGGCAGAAGGCAATGGCAAACCACTGCTATAACTTGCCTCGTACGCAGAGAGGCGTGGAGGGAAATTGTCTGCTAACCAGAGAAACTCTGGATGCGATGTACCTTTCCTTTGTACGACAGAACCTCCCCCTTCCAAACAGCCAACAGGACATTGAGGAAGAGACATGAAAGCAGATTAAGCAAATGTGTAAAAAATAATAAGGTTGTTGTCACGGGAGACTTCAACTTCCCTAATATAGACTGAGAACTTTTTAGTGCAAGTGGTTTAGATGGGGTTGAATTTGCTTGGTGCGTCCAGGAGGGGCTCTTAAATCAATATGGAGATAGTCCAACAAGAGAAGGGGCTGTAGTGGACCCAGTGTTGGGTAATGAGGCTGGCCAGGTGCCAATCTTTCAGTGAGTGAGCAGTCTGGGAGCAGTGACCACAACTCCTTAAGTTTTAAGATAGCAATAGATAAGGGAAAGTATGGACCTTCCAGGGAGGGTATTAAACTGGAGCAGTGGAAATTATGAGAGTATCAGGCAGGAACTTTGGGCAAGCCCACAACTGACATGGAGGGTGTTTAAAAACCCACTGCACAGCGTACAGGACAGGTATGTTCTGGTCAGAAGGAAGGTCAAAGATGGCAAGGTAAGAGAACCTTGGATTTCAAGAGAGGTGATGAACTTGTTCAAGAAGAAATAGGAAAAAAGGTATGTAAAGTTTTGGAGGTTAGAATGAGACAGAGCCTTTGGGAATCATAAAGAATCCAGAAAAGAACTATTAGGAAAGCCAGGAGTGGCCATAAAAAGTCTTTGGCAAGTAGGCTTAAACGGAATCCCAACGCATTCTATACATACACCAAGAGCAAGAGGATAACTAGAGAGAGGGTAGGACCACTCAAGGATAAAGGAAGGAATGTGTGCTTGGAGGTTGTAGATGTGGATGAGGTCCTGAATGAATACTTTACATCAGTGTTTACCAAGGAGAAGGATGTGGAGGATAGGGAAATCAGTGTCCAATGTATTAATCTTCTAGGGCATTTTAAGGTAAAGTAGGGGGTAATGTTGGGTCTCTGAAAGGGCATTAAGGTAGAGAAGTACCTAGGGCCCGATGGAATATACCCTAGATTATCAAGAGAGGCAAGAGAAGAGATTGTTGTGGCCTTGACCCAACATCTTACTGTCCTCTGTAGCCACATGTGAGGTCCTGGAGGACTAATGAGTCGCTAAAGTTCCATTGTTCAAGAACGGAACCAGGGCAAACCTGAGCAAAGCACACAAAATGCTGGAGGAACTCAGCAGACCAGGCAGCATCTATGGAAGAAAGTACAGTCGATGTTACGGGCCGAAACGCTTGGGCAGGGCTGGAGAAAAAAAGCTGAGGAAGGGGAGAGAGAAAACACCAGGTGATAGGTGTAACCTGCGGGGGGGGGAGGGATGAAGTAAAGAGCTGCGAAGTTGATTGGTGAAAGAGACAGAAGGCCATGAAAGAAAGAAAAAGTGAGGGGGGTGGGGGGAAGTGCACCAGATGGAGGTAATGGGTGGACAAGGAGATAAGGTGAGGGAGAGGAACGGGGATGGGAAATGGTGAGGGGGCAAGGCTGTTACTGGAAGTTTGAGAAATCGATGTCCGTGTCATCAACTTGGAGACTACTCAAACGGAATATAAGGTGGTGTTCCTCCAGCCTAAGTGTGGCCTCGCCATGACAGTGAACAGCCAGAACAAGTGGGATCTCCCAGTGGCCACCCATTTTAATTCTACTTCCCATACAGATATGTTCATCCCTGGCCTCCTACACTACAATCAAACCGAATACCTGTGAACTCTATTTGAAGCAGAATAAAGGGTGTAAAGGTAGTAAGGCAGAAGGGCTAAAGTGCGTGTACTTCAATGCAAGAAGCATCAGGAACAAAGGTGATGAACTGAGAGCTTGGATACATACATGGAATTATGATGTAGTGGCCATTACAGAGACTTGGCTGGCACCAGGGCAGGAATGGATTCTCAATATTCCTGGATTTCAGTGCTTTAAAAAGAATAGAGAAGTGGGGGGAGGGGAGGAGGGGTGGCATTACTGGTCAGGGATACTATTACAGCTACAGAAAGGGTGGGTAATGTAGCAGGATCCTCTTTTGAGTCAGTATGGGTGGAAGTCAGGAACAGGAAGGGAGCAGTTACTCTACTGGGGGTATTCTATAGGCCCCCTGGTAGCAGCAGAGATACCGAGGGGCAGATTGGGAGGCAGATTTTGGAAGAGCGCAAAAATAACAGGGTTGTTATCATGGGTGACTTTAACTTCCCTAATATTGATTGGCACCTGATTAGTTCCAAGGGTTTGGATGGGGCAGAGTTTGTTAAGTGTGTCCAGGACGGATTCCTGTCACAGTATATTGACAGGCCGACTCGAGGGAATGCCATACTAGATCTAGTATTGAGTAACGAACCGGGTCAGGTCACAGATCTCTCAGTGGGTGAGCATCTGGGGGACAATGACCACCACTCCCTGGCCTTTAGCATTAACATGGAAAAGGATAGAATCAAAGAGGACAGGAAAATTTTTAATTGGGGGAGGGCAAGTTATGAGGCTATAAAGCTAGAACTTGCAGGTGTGAATTGGGATGATGTTCTTGCAGGGAAATGTACTATGGACATGTGGTCAATGTTTAGAGATCTGTGGCAGGATGTTAGGGATAAATTTGTCCCAGTGAGGAAGATGAAGAATGGTAGGGTGAAGGAACCATGGGTGACAAGTGAGGTGGAAAATTTAGTCAGGTGGAAGAGGGCAGCATACATGAGGTTTAGGAAGCAAGGATCAGATGGGTCTATTGAGGAATATAGGGTAGCAAGAAAGGAGCTAAAGAAGAGGCTGAGAAGAGCAAGAAGGGGGCATGAGAGAGCCTTGGTGAGTAGGGTAAAGGAAAACCCCAAGGCACTCTTCAATTATGTGAAGAAAAAAAGGATGATAGGAGTGAAAGTAGGACCGATCAGAGATAAAGGTGGGAAGATGTGCCTGGAGGCTGTGGAAGTGAGCAAGATCCTTGATGAATACTTCTCTTCGGTATTTACCAACGAGAAGGAACTTGATGATGGTGAGGACAATATGAGTGAGGTTGATGTTCTGGAGCATGTTGATATTAAGGGAGAGGGGGTGTTGGAGTTGTTAAAATACATTAAGACGGATAAGTCCCTGGAGCCTGGCGGAATATTCCCCAGGTCGCTCCATGAGGTGAGGGAAGAGATTGCTGAGCCTCTGGCTAGGATCTTTATGTCCTCGTTGTCTACGGGAATGATACCGGAGGATTGGAGGGAGGCGAATGTTGTCCCCTTGTTCAAAAAAGGTAGTAGGGGTAGTCCAGGTAATTATAGACCAGTGAGCCTTACATCTGTGGTGGGAAAGCTGTTGGAAAAGATTCTTAGAGATGGGATCTATGGGCATTTAGAGAATCATGGTCTGATCGGGGACAGTCAACATGGCTATGTGAAGGGCAGATCGTGTCTAACAAGCCTAATAGAGTTCTTTGAGGAGGTGACCAGGCATATAGATGAGGGTAGTGCAGTGGATGTGATCTATATGCATTTTAGTAAGGCATTTGACAAGGTTCCACACGGTAGGCTTATTCAGAAAGTCAGAAGGCATGGGATCCAGGGAAGTTTGGCCAGGTGGATTCAGAATTAGCCTGCCTGCAGAAGGCAGAGGGTTGTGGTGGAGAGAGTACATTCGGATTGGAGGGTCGTGACTAGTGGTGTCCCACAAGGATCGGTACTGGGACCTCTACTTTTCGTGATTTTTATTAATGACCTGGATGTGGGGGTAGAAGGGTGGGTTGGCAAGTTTGCAGATGACACAAAGGTTGTTGGTGTTGTAGATAGTGTAGAGGATTGTCGAAGATTGCAGAGAGACATTGATAGGTTGCAGAAGTGGGCTGAGAAGTGGCAGATGGAGTTCAACCCGGAGAAGTGTGAGGTGGTACACTTTGGAAGGACAAACTCCAAGGCAGAGTACAAAGTAAATGGCAGGATACTTGGTAGTGTGGAGGAGCAGAAGGATCTGGGGGTACATGTCCACAGATCCCTGAAAGTTGCCTCACAGGTAGATAGGGTAGTTAAGAAAGCTTATGGGGTGTTAGCTTTCATAAGTTGAGGGATAGAGTTTAAGAGTCGCGATGTAATGATGCAGCTCTATAAAACTCTGGTTAGGCCACACTTGGAGTACTGTGTCCAGTTCTAGTCGCTTCACTATAGGAAGGATGTGGAAGCATTGGAAAGGGTACAGAGGAGATTTACCAAGATGTTGACTGGTTTAGAGAGTATGGATTATGATCAGAGAGAGAAGGAGGATGAGAGGAAACATGATAGAGGTGTACAAGATATTAAGAGGAATAGATAGAGTGGATAGCCAGCACCTCTTCCCCAGGGCACCACTGCTCAATACAAGAGGACATGGCTTTAAGGTAAGGGGTGGGAAGTTCAAGGGGGATATTAGAGGAAAGTTTTTTGCTCAGAGAGTGGTTGGTGCGTGGAATGCACTGCCTGAGTCAGTGGTGGAGGCAGATACACTAGTGAAGTTTAAGAGACTACTAGACAGGTATATGGAGGAATTTAAGGTGGGGGCTTATATGGGAGGCAGGATTTGAGGGTCAGCACAACAATGTGGGCCAAAGGCCCTGTACTGTGCCATACTATTCTATGTTCTATGACAGGGTGTTCAGAATCTGTCCTTACTTTTGACGTACTCATCTTGGAATTGAAGAATGCATTTTCCAGTCAAGGCAGTCGGTATAATGACCTACACCATCTCACAGCACATAGTTTATTTTTATAATTAATTAGTTTATTGAAATAATTCAAGAATCCTTTTTTTAATTTTCCAAATTAGCTTGAGGCAAAGCTTAAATATCTGATTCTTTAAATGATTTCCAGTACCTTTTATATACAGCAGAGAGATCATTAAAGTCCCCTTTAATGCAATATTTACTTTTAAATCGGCAATCACAACAGTTAATTATACACACAATAAACTTGTAGATTTTGTTCCAAAACAAAATGCTATGAATTACCACATCTAGAAATTGGTTACAGCAGAAGTAAATGTTATCAGAAGTGTAATCAGCAAATTCCATACTTGCCAAATGCCATTAGTGCAACTAAAAATGAACCAGATATGAAACAAAGTTGTCTTTTAAGACATTACCAGAAATTTTATTTGGACATTTCAGTACCATGGAACCATGGGTCCGTGTCAGTCCGAGGAGCCAAACTCACTGACTACAGTCATTTAAAGGGATGGTGGCATTCAGAATCTGTAGTTCTCATTTCCTTACGAATTCAGAATTTCACACACAAACACACACTTTCTTAGGGTGCCCAAGGCTTTTGCACAGTACTGTCTGTCAACATGGAGCAGAAACGGTGGGGGCAATGGTGCAGCTGCAGACGTGCCCAGCCCTGGGACACCATCAAGGTTATTTGCTTCCAAACAATTGGTCATTATGAAATGTCTCTCTGGTGCTTCCCACTCCCTCCTCCTTTTCCCAACCATGATTCCCCCTTCAATCTCAGTACACAATAGAGACCGTATCAGAATCAGATTTATCATCACTCACATGTGTCATGAATTTTTTTTGCGGCAGTAGTACAGTGCAATACATAAAATTACTATAGTTCTGTGCGAAGGTTTTGGGCAACTCAGCTATATATGGGTACCTAAGACTTTTGCACAATACTGTATCATTTTAGTTTTCAATTTTAAAAACCAGATGATAAAGAGGTAGCTCTAAATATTTATATCCAATAAATATGTGATCCATTACCTCCCTAAAAGTCCTAAAATATTAAAAAATTAAACTTATAACAGAATTGAACATTCTCTAGCAGTAAGTGTGTGTGACTCTGTATGTGTGTGTGTGTGTGTGTTGGTAAAATCCAATCTTGGCATCAGCCAGGAGCGTATCCTCGCACTGAAGTTTGACGGGTCTGGTTCTCTCTACAGCCCCACTGATCTTCAGCATGCTTTCTCTAAGTGTCCATTATTATTATTATCGAATGAGTGGCTTCCTGGAGAATTAAAGGTCTCACCAGGCCTCGTTTCAACAGAAAATTGCTGGTTAATTAGTCAAATTATTTACACAGAACAAAAAGAGAGATGCAGTACATGGGCAGAGTGTCGACAGAAAGCTCTTCGAATCATTCTTCCTGGTAACTATCAGGGCAGCTCAGTTCAGCAGCAAAGAGATAAAGAAGGAAAGAGAGAGAGAGAGAGAGAGAGAGGCAGAGAGCGGCAGAGAGAAACAGAGACAGAGAGTGAGAGAAGGGACTAACAAATTCATTTCAGTTCAACGTGATCACTTCACACCAGCGAAGTGAACTCAAAGGTGATATTCACCAATGATGATTTGGTCTTCAGGAAACGAGAGGAACAACAGAATAACGTTTGAAATCCAGTTGCTGAGCTGTACACCCATCATGAGCTCCATGGTGTTGAGCTGATGTTTGAATGATGTGCTGCCTCGTAGCCAAGTGAGGCCAAAGCAGCCTTTAGCAGGAGAGGTAGAATATGGTGGCAGTGATGGTGAGGGGGAGGAACAGCCAGTTGAACGAATGCAGTCTGAAGCCTCCTGTACCAGTGCCACTAGTGGTGCCCGTGTTGGTCATAGTGGATGCTTGATGGGTGGACATAGTGGGTGTTTGAGTGGTGGACATGCTCGTGGTCTTCTGCAAAAGAGAACAAACACACATACCCCATTAACTATGTGGGAATGGACACAAATAATTTAAAAAACAGTCCATGCAGGGAATGGGCACCAGCATGTAAATATTGCACAGGAGAATGTACTCAATTCACAGAATCAGTGTTATACGTAAATGTATATAGAAGGCATATTTATTTATACAGTGTGAAATAGGCTGTCCTGGCCCCTCGAGCCATGCCAATCAGCAACCTCCAATTTAACCCTAGCCTAACCACAGGACAATTTACAACCACTAATTAACCTACCGACCAGTGCATGTTCAGACTGCGGGAGAAATACAATCATCGAGAGAATGTTCAAAACTTCTTACAGGCAGCAGTGGGAATTGAACCCGGATCACCTGCACCATAAAGCGTTGTGCTAACCACTACGCTACCGATATCTATGGTGACACATAGCATGTGGATAATAGATATTAAAAGGGGAAATGGAAATCTCTCTCTCTCTCTCTCACACACACACACACACACACAAACACACACACACACACACAATGGGCAGATGTAGGTAAATAATCAATCCACATGGGGAACACACACTAATGTATGGACACCTCACAAAGTGGCCAGATATTTTTCTAATGGGTTCTTTTGGGTCTCTTTGTTTAGTGGCTACCTGTAGAAAGATGAACCTCAAGGTTCTATATAGTATCAGCATCATCATCATTATCTGCCCTGTGTATTACATGGGCGATCATGGTCTTATCCAAGGGTATAAATTTTTCGACAGAAGAGGTTTGCCATTACCTTCTTCTGGGCAGTGTCTTTACAAGACAGATAGAACCATAGAACCATAGAACATTACAGCACAGAAACAGGCCTTTTGGCCCTTCTTGGCTGTGCCGAACCATTTTTCTGCCTGGAGTCACTGACCTGCACCTGGACCATATCCCTTCATACACCTCTCATCCATGTACCTGTCCAAGTTTTTCTGAAATGTTAAAAGTGAGCCCGCATTTACCACTTCATCTGGCAGCTCATTCCACACTCCCACCTCTGTGTGAAGAAGCCCCTCCTATTGTTTGCTTAAACTTCTCCTCCTTCACCCTTAACCCATGTCCTCTGTTTTTTTTCTCCCCTAGCCTCAGTGGAAAAAGCCTGCTTGCATTCACTCTATCTATACCCATCATAATTTTATATATCTGTATCAAATCTCCCCTCATTCTTCTATGCTCCAGGGAATAAAGTCTAACCTATTCAACCTTTCTCTGTAACTGAGTTTCTCAAGTCCCAGCAACTTCCTTGTAAATCTTCTCTGCACTCTTTCAACCTTATTAATATCCTTCCTGTAATTTGGTGACCAAAACTGCAGACAATACTCCAAATTCGGCCTCAGCAATGCCTTATACAACCTCATCATAACATTCCAACTCTTATACTCAATACTTTGATTTATAAAGGCCAATGTACCAAAAGCTCTCTTTACAACCCTAGCTACCTGTGACGCCACTTTTAGGGAATTTTGTATCTGTATTCCCAGATCCCTCTGTTCTACTGCACTCCTCAGTGCCCTGCCGTTTACCTTGTATGTTCTACTTTGGTTTGTCCTTCCAAAGTGCAATACCTCACACTTATCTGTATTAAACTCCATCTGCCATTTTTCAGCCCATTTTCCCAGCTGGTCCATAACCCTCTGCAAGCTTTGAAAACCTTCCTCACTGTCCACTACACCTTCAATCTTTGTATCATCAGCAAATTTGCTGATCCAATTTACCATATTACCATCCAGATCATTGATATAGATGACAAATAACAGTGGACCCAGCACTGATCCCTGTGGCACACCACTAGTCACAGGCCTCTACTCAGAGAAGCAATCCTCCACTACCACTCTCTGGCTTCTTCCATTGAGCCAATATCGAATCCAATTGACTACCTCTCCATGTATACCTAGCAACTGAATCTTCCTAACTAACCTCCCGTGCGGGACCTTGTCAAAGGCCTAACTGAAGTCCATGTAGACAATATCCACTGCCTTCCCTTCATCCTGGTAACCTCCTCGAACAACTCCAATAGATTGGTTAAACATGACCTTACATGCACATAGCCATGTTGACTCTCCCTAATAAGTCCCTGTCTATCCAAATATTTGTAGATCCTGTCTCTTAGTACTCCTTCCAATAATTTACCTACTACCGACATCAAACTTACCGGCCTATAATTTCCCGGATTACTTCTAGAGCCTTTTTTAAACAACGGAACAACAATCCTCCGGCACCTCACCCGTAGATACCGACATTTTAAATACATCTGCCAGGGCCCCTGCAATTTCAACACTAGTCTCCTTCAAGGTCCGAGGGAACACCCTGTCAGGTCCTGGGGATTTATCTACTCTGATTTGCCTCAAGATAGCAAGCACCTCCTCTTCTTCAATCCATATAGGTTCCATGACCTCACTACTTGTTTGCCTTATTTCCATTGACTCCATGCCAGTTTCCTTAGTAAATACAGAAGCAAAAAACCCATCTCAGATCTCCCCCGTTTCTTTTGGTTCCATACATAGCCGACCACTCTGACCTTCAAGAGGACCAATTTTTGAGGACTATCCTTTTGCTCTTAATATACCTGTAAAAGCTCTTTGGATTATCCTTCACCTTGACTGCCAAAGCAACCTCATGTCTTCTTTTATCCCTCCTGATTTCTTTCTTAAGTATTTTTTTGCACTTTTTATACTCCTCAAGCACCTTATTTGCTCCCTGTTTCCTATACATGTCATACATCTCTCTCTTCTTCTTTATCAGAGTTCCAATATCCCTTGAGAACCAAGGTTCTGTTATAAGGGGACGTTGAAGGCCGTATCCAAATGCACGACACAGACACTGAAGAACTGGGAATTGCACTGGACTAGAGTTAGTGACGGGACTGGCCACAGACTAGGAGCTGGGACAGGAACACAGACTTGGGCTAGGACTTTGGCTGGGAAAGCGGGACCAGGACAAGGAACTGGGAACTAGGAGCCTGGGCTTGGACTCTGAACCAGATACTGGATAAGGACCCAGAACCTGGGTCTTGACTCAGGCTCGGACCCCAGAACTAGGCAAGGACATGACGTGGCTACAGGACTGGGTGAGGCTTGGGTTCTTCAAGGCTTGGCTACAACACTCCTGGGCAAGACGAGGTACTCCTTCTTGGAACACGGGGCCGGGATGCTTTCGCAGGGCCGGACCCCTTCCTTGGACACCGGGCCGAAATGCTTACTAGGGTGTGGGACTGGGATGACTGTCAAGGTAAACCACAGAGGAAACTGTCAGGGATTCAGATGGAGAGGGGAAGGGCATAGACCAGCCTCAGGGTAACTGCAAAGATGGCCTGGCTTACCCAACGGAGGCAAAGGACAGGAAGGGAGCTCAATCCGGGGTGGCTCCGAGTCTCGGTGCAGCCAGCAACTTGGCTACAGAAACTGCCGAATCCTTATCCAGCTCGGAGCGGCAGATGGCCACTTAGCTGGCCCCAGAAACGGCCGAATCCATACCACGATGACTGCTCCAACTAGAGACAACAAGGCTTCATGAAAGGGTGGTCTTCCATCCAGGCCTAGAGATCACGAAGGACTGCTCTAGCCTTCCACCGGCGGGTTGCTCCAAGGGGATACTGACGAGATGAACCAGCACCCACACTCTCTCTCTCCATCTTGTTTTACAGCGGTTGGCACCCAGCTTAATGGTGCATTACTGCCACCTTCTGCTCCAGAGTGTGCAATAGACTTACATTCTAAATCCCCTCACCCAATCACACACCCACACATACCCTAACCTACACTTTATCCTCCCATCTTTGGCCATCCTAGTACCCTATTCCCGTTTATCCGTCATATCCTATAAAAAACCCCCGTACCCCTTAAGACAGCTAAAAAATACCCTAACCTGTGCTCTCTCACCCATGTCTAGCAACCCTTTTAATGTGAATTCCTGCACCCCCAATTCCCTTGGATTAATTCTCATCATCTCTCTCTGTATCCCATACTTCCTGCAACTCAGAACTACATGTTCTACTGACTCATCTTCCTGACATTCCTACACAATCCTGTCTGGTGTTTCCCTATCATTTTCAATGTTTTGTTTAATGCAGAGTGCCCCAGCCTTAACCTAGTCCACACAGTTTCTTCTCTTCTGTATCCACTACCTACCCTAGTACCTGCAACCCTTTTATTGTATTTGATATAAATGCCTCCCTTTCCCCTCCGTCCCATCTTTCTTGCCACATTTGGTTGATTTTTTCCTCAGATTACACACTTAACCTCTGCTTTACTGATACTAATGTGCATTTCTATATTTTCTTTCTTTAACGCCCTCTTTGCCAACTCATCCACCCTCTCATTCCCCTTCACCCCAACTTGTGCTGGAACCCATAGAAATTTTACCTGACCTCCCTGATTTGCAATTCTTGTGACTGACTGAAGGACTTCATAAAGTACATCTTGTCGACTGTTTGAGTGAAAAGACCTTAAACTTGCTAGAACTGAGGATGAATCTGAGCATATCAACACTTTGACTTGTCCGGCTTTCTGCACCCATTGCAACGCAACCAACACTGCCAGCATCTCCACTGTATACACCCCTAACTTATTAGATGTTCTTCTGCTGATTCCAATTTCTTTTGCCGGTATAGGCACCCCAAACCCTGTCACTCCTGTTTCAGGTTCCTTATAAATCTCTGATCCATATAAATCAGAGTATAATCACTGTACTTTTCCATCACATGACAGTTAAATGCACTTACCAAATCAGTTTTATATTTTCCTTTCCTTTTTACCTCTAACAAATGCCAGTCTATGTCAGGCCATATAAGCTTCTACGGAGCTACAACCGGATAAACTACTGAAGGACTTATCCTTAGATAAAACACTTTGCATTGTTTAGCAATATCATTCCCTACTCGACTAAAGTCATCCCTCTGAAACCTCCCATTTTCCCAGCACTCCTGCAACACTCCTTTAGCAGAGTGAGAATCATTGTGCCCCTGCAAATTAGCCCAGTAGTTTGCCATCAATTGCATCCTTCTTAGTTCCAAAGGCATTACTCCCATTTCTACCTGTAGGGCTGATACTGGTGATGTTTTAAAAGCCCCATTGCACGCTCTCAAAGCCTGAGCCTGAATCACATCCAGTTTCCTTATAAAAGACCTAGCTGCTGATCCATATGCCAAATTTCCATAGTCCAACACAATTTTACTAAAGCCACATACACTCTCTTCAACACCGAACAACTTGCTCCCCATTCCATACCAGTCAAACATCTCATCACATTTATTACCTTTTTACATTTCTGCTCAACCTTCCCGATTATGGTCTGCCCATGTTAATCGTAAATCAAATATAACTCCCAGAAATTTAAATGATCCAACCCTTTCTAATTCAATCTCATACATCCTTAACTTCATCCCTACCTCAATTCTTTTCCTGGTGAGAAATACAATTTGAGTTTTTTCTACTGAAAATCTACATCCCCAATCATAACCCCACTCCACCACTTCATCAATTGCTCCTTGTAGTTTCCTGATTATATGCTCCATGTTCCTGCCTCTTTTCCACAAGGCCCCATCAACTGCAAACAGTGACCTACCTATATCTACTGGTACCTTTGTGAAGACACAGCACCCACACTTGATCCCAGGGCCACTTACATTCCCAGCCCCAAGACGAGCATCAGGTGCCTATGATTAAGCCCAACTGAAACAAGGGACAGCCAGAAGACCTGGAGTCTGGAGTCCACGGACCGGACCGTGAACCGGAACGTGGACCATGGACTTAATCGCTTTGCCTTTAATCCTGACAGAAACATACAAACTCTGCACTCTCAAAATTTCTCCTTTGAAAGCCTCCCACTTCCCAATCACATCCTTGCCAGAGAACACCCTGTCCCAATTCATGCTTTTTAGATCCTTTCTCATTTCTTCAAATTTGGCCTTTTACCAGTTTCAGACCTCAACCCGAGGACCAGATCTATCTTTATCCATGATCAAGTTGAAACTAATGGTGTTATGATCACTGGAGCCTAAGTGTTCCCCTACACACACTTCCGTCACCTGTCCTAACTCGTTTCCTAATAGGAGATCTAATATTGCATCCTCTCTAGTTGGTACCTCTATATATTGATCCAGGAAACTTTCCTGAACACATTTTATAAACTCTAACCTGTCTAGACCTTTAACAGTATGGGAGTCCCAATCAGTATGTGGAAAATTAAAATCCCCTACTATCACAACTTTATGTTTCCTGCAGTTGTCTGCTGTCTCTCTGCAGATTTGCTCCTCCAATTCTCACTGACTATTGGGTGGTCTATAATACAACTCTATTAATGTGGTCATACCTTTCTTGTTTCCCAGCTCCACCCATAAGGACTCAGTAGACAAGCCCTCTAATCTGTCCTGCCTGAGCACTGCTGTAACATTTTCTCTGACTAGCAATGCCACCCCCCGCCCCACCCTTTATTCCTCTGCCTCTGTCACGTCTGAAACATCGGAACCCTGGAACATTAAGCTGCCTAGTCCTGCCCCTCCTGTAGCCAAGTTTCACTAATGGCTATAATGTCGTAATTCCATGTGTCAATCCACGCCCTCAGCTCATCAGCCTTCCCCACAATACTCCTTGCATTGAAATAGACACACCTCAGAAGATTACAACCACCACACACAACCCTTCTATTTGTGACTTTGCATGAACTTTTAACACCAGCTTTATCAAAACCCTTCAGAGATTGTCTGCCTGGCATCAGTGGTCGCTTAACCAGGACCTGTGATATGCACCAGCTGCTCATACGACCATCCACCACCAGATCCCATGGCCTCCCGTGACCCTGAAGAGAGGGGAGGGGAGGCTACACCTTGCCCGTGGGTGACCTGCAGACTACCAGAGGGAAGGAGCGTCTTACACGTCCATTGGTAGATTCCTCGCTTGGTATGTGGAGAGCGTAGGAACACCAGCGGACGTGAAGGACGGACTGGGAATCTGGACCAGCAAACGGCAGGTGAAGGTGAAGCTGAGGTTGGATTCCAATGGCGGCGTCATCCACCCCCCCCCCCCTGTCTTCGCCATCGGAGGGAACCGAGGGTACATGGTGTACGCGGGACAACCCAGGGTGTGCCGAAACTGCGGCAAGGAAGGGCACATCGCAGCCCAGTGCAGGGTGGTGATGTGCAAGAACTGTAAAATGGAAGGCCACCTGACCAAAGACTGCACGCAGGCCAAGTCCTGCAACCTTTGTGGACAGGCTGGCCACCTGTACAGAGCCTGCCCGAAGCGTGGGGGCACCTACGCACAGGCAACCAGGGGAGGTGCTGGCCCTGAAAGGGCCCAGGCAGCTGCAGACGTACCCGCCAGCGCTGCAGATGAGGCACCCGACAGGACGGATGACGAGACCAGGGAGGAAGGTGCAAGCACCCCAAGACCTGCCACCCCACTGCAGACCCTCCAGGACCAGGCAAATGATGAGCAGGAGTCCATGGAGGAGGGGAGAGCTGAGGTGGAAACGGAATGGAAGGTCGTAAAACGCAAAAAGACCCAAAAGGCGGCGGCCAAGCAACAGAAGGCAGAGCAAAGCAAGAAAAGGGCAGGGAACCACACAGCCTCTGGTACCCTGTCCTCTTCAGAGGAGGAAGGAGTTGGGGGAGGCCAGCAGCCCCAGCGGAAGAAGCGGCTGGCAGAACAGGTGGAGAGGAGGAGAGAGGAGGAAGAAAGTCTGCTGGCCACCCCCCAAGTACAGGAGGCGGTGAGCAGCCGACAGACACAGCTCCGGGAATCCGGGAGCAGAGCCACGGCTGGCACCCAGCAGCCGGAAGGGGAAGCAGCCCAGGAAGTCAACAACCCCCTGGGCCCAGAACCAGAACGGCCACACACGGAGGAGTACTACCAGCAGTACCTGAGCCCACAGGAGGTGGAAAACTTCACAAAGGCGGTGGGAATGAAGGCTCAGGATGGCAAGGGTGAGGACGGAGAGCAGCCAAAATAAAGGACTTACAACGATGGCAGACCTTAAATTGGCGTGCTTGAATGTGCGAAGTTTGAAGAGTACTGGGCGATGCGTCAGCACGCTCCAGTACCTGGACACTGTAAAGGCCGACGTGACCTTCCTCCAGGAGTGTGGACTACCACATCTCCGTAACTACCGGAGGTGGTCACGGTGGTGGGAAAAAAGGTTTGTCTGTGTGGTCGGGGGGCAACGATTGTCGCGCTTCCGGCCTGGGGATTCTGCTGCGGGGAGGCAACTTCTCAATCACCCAAGTTAAAGAGGTGGTTGCGGGGCGCCTCCTGGTAGCAGACGTCAAGTACCGGGGCACTCCGCTCCGGCTGATCAACGTGTACAACTCCCCCGTGCGGAGCGAGCGGCTGGCCGTCTTCGAGCAGCTCCGACAGCTCGACAGCTGCTGGTGACGTCCCAGCCGGTCGTTCTGGCCGGAGACTTCAACTGCACCATTGATGCAGCTGGAGGACCCGGCAGGCTGGACAGTACCTTTAGACTCCTGAGGGAAACGGTGAAGACAGCCAAGCTGCGCGACGCCTTTGGCACCCCCACAGGTGGAGCACAGCCGCAAGCCACCTGGACACGATCGGACGGCTCAGCCCGCTCCCGGATCGACTTCCTCTTCCTGTCTGAGTCCCTCACGGTCAGGTCCACCGACGTCACGCCGGTGTTCTTCCCTGACCACTGCCTTCTGAGAGCCACCTGTTGCTTACGGGAGGACCAGAAGGCAGGCAGGGGGACGTGGAAGCTGAACGTAAAGCTGCTGACCCCAGAGAACATCGAGGAACTAGAGAGGGAGTACACAGGTTGGAGAACCTTGAAAGCCTTCTTTGATTCCCCGGTTCACTGGTGGGAAGCCACCAAGGAGAACATTAAGAGGTTCTTCATCCGCAAGGGTATCCAGAAGGCAAGGCAGGAGCAGAGGGAACTGCGTAAACTCCAGACAGATTTGCAGCAACTTCTCCTTCTGCAGTCGAAGGGGGTGGATGTCAGGGAGGAATTGCGAGAGGTGAAGGGCCGGCAAGCCCAGCACCTCGCCGCTGAATCCTCCAAGATCATCTTCCGGTCAAGGGTCCAAACCGTGGAGCAGGACGAGACGTGCTCACGCTTCTTCTTCCAAAAGGTGCACAGGGGGAGCTCTGTGATCCACAACCTTAAGGAAGAGGACGGCTCAGTCGCGTCCTCGCAGACCGACATACTGAGGATCTGCAAGTCCTTCTATGCCGGTCTGTACGACGAAAAGGCCACAGAATCCACAGCCTCCCGCAACTTCCTGTCGTCTATCACGCAGGTCTTAGACGACGGCAAGCGGGAGAGTCTGGATCAGCCACTGACCCTGGACGAGCTGACAGGCTCCATCTGTTCCTTTGGGTCGGGTAAGACTCCCGGAAGCGATGGCTTACCAGCTGAGTTGTACTCGGCTCTGTGGAACTGGATGGGCCCAGACCTGCTGGAAGTGTACAACGCTATGCTTCTGGCCGGCAGTATGTCTGAGTCCATGAGGAAGGGCATCATCACCCTCATCTACAAGCAGAAGGGGGAAAGGGAGGACATTAGAAATTGGAGACCCATCTCTCTCCTGAATGTGGACTACAAGATCCTGTCCAAGGCTATCGCCAACAGGGTCAAATCTGCTCTGGGACAGGTGATCCACCCGGACCAAACCTGTGCTGTACCGGGCAGGAAGATCTCAGACAGCCTCGCGCTGCTGAGGGACACCATCGCCTACGTGCAGGACAGGGGGGTGGACGCCTGCCTGGTCAGCTTGGACCAGGAGAAAGCCTTCGACAGGATATCGCACACGTACATGGCGGACGTGCTCTCCAAAATGGGATTTGGGGAGGGTATCCGGAATTGGATCAGACTGCTCTACACAGACATCCGTAGTGCAGTCCAGGTCAACGGGTGGGAAACAGACAGCTTCCCCATCAGGTCTGGAGTCAGGCAGGGTTGTCCCCTCTCCCCTGTCTTGTTTGTCTGCTGCATAGAACCCTTTGCGGAAGCCATCAGGAGGGATGAGGGCATAAGAGGGGTGACGCTGCCAGGCAGTGGAGGGACCCAAGTGAAAACCTCCCTGTACATGGACGACGTCACCGTCTTCTGCTCTGATCCGAGGTCAGTTCGCAGGTTGATTGGCACCTGCGAACAGTTCGAGCAAGCGTCGGGGGCCAGGGTCAACCGCACGAAGAGCGAAGCCACGCTCTTCGGCAACTGGCCCGACCGATCCAGCGTCCCCTTCACCATCAGGTCTGACCACGTGAAGGTGTTGGGGATCTGGTTCGGAGGGGCTGAGGCGTGCAACAAGAACTGGCAGGAGCGGACTGCCAAGGTGAAACAGAAACTGGGACTGTGGGGAGGGCGCTCCCTGTCGATAACGGGCAAGAACCTGGTCATCAGGTGTGAGGTGCTCTCAGGGCTGCTGTACTTGGCGCAGGTCTGGCCCGTCCCCCGCTCCTACAGCTCGGAAATCACCCGGGCTGTCTTCAGATTCGTCTGGGGATCCAAGATGGAGCGGGTAAGACGGACCGTCATGCACAAGTCCCTGGACAACGGGAGCAAGAACGTCCCCAATGTCGCCCTCACCCTGATGGCCAGCTTCGTATGTGGCTGCATCAGGTTGTGTGTAGAGCCCAGGTATGTGGGCACCAAGTACCACTATGTGCCCAGGTTCTACTTGTCGCCCTGGCTACAAAGGATGGGTCTGGCCCCACTCCCGCGCAACGCCCCAGTCAGCTGGTCGTTGCCGGCATACCTGTCCTACGTAGCTAAGTTCTTCCAGGAGAACGCCTTTGACCACAGGGCCATCAGGCAGTGGTCGGCACGAAGTGTCCTGCAGGCACTGCAGGAGAAGGACGTGATGGACACAGTGGGGTGGTTCCCTGAGCAGACTGTCCAGTTCATCTGGCAAAATGCCTCATCGCCAGATCTCACCAACAGGCACCAAGACCTCGCCTGGCTGGCGGTGAGAGGGGCCCTCCCAGTCAGAGCCCTCCTGTACGCCCGGAATGTCGTCCCCGCACCCCACTGCCCACGGGAGGACTGCAGTGAGGAGGAGTCTGTGACCCACCTCTTTGCACACTGTCAGTTCGCAGAGAGGGTGTGGAGGAGGATGAACGGGCTAGTGTCACGTTTTATCCCCAGCAGCTGCGTAACAGAGGACTCTCTGATCTACGGGCTGTTCCCGGGACGCACACGGAGACCAACATCCGGTGCTGCTGGCAGATCATCAACTCGGTGAAAGACGCTCTTTGGTCAGCCCGAAACTTGATGATCTACCAGCACATGGAGATGTCCGTGGGAGAATGCTGCCGACTGGCACACTCTCGGCTGCAGGAGTACGTGCTGAGGGACGCACTGAAACTTGGTGGGGAAGGACCACAGTATAGGTTTCTCCACCCGTGGGAGCGGGAGGGGTCGGTGGGCGAGGAGTATACCCCTCAACAATGATATGCTAAGCTGAACCACGTGGGTGGCTATTAATACGGATATTTTACTGAGTATAATGGAAACGTATGTAAAGGAGGAAAAGTTATTGAATGGTTTATTGTATATATTTATTTTTGAATAAAGTATATTTTGAAATTAAAAAAAATTGGTAGAGACGTATCCCCGCACCGCCACCTCAAATGCTTATTGCTGGATCAGTGCAAGTGAATGGGCGAGGTTCTGGGTGCAATGATTTTTAATTCTGTGCTGTGATCTTAGAGCCGGGTTTCTAGTTCACTTCGCATCGCTTCCGATTTTGCTTTAAAATTGACAAAACGGGAGAGGCGGCCACCGCTCCGCTGGGCTGGTCAGCATCCCCTTTGTCGCCAGTCAGGATCGGCCCTGGAATCTGAGTTATCCGGTGTGGGAAAGATCGGAGTAGAGCAGGGAGGAAAGTCACTGGAGGTTCGGCTCTGTTCGGGAGCAGCGAGCTCCCCTCCTCGCCTGGCGAGGACAACTCACCGTCTAAAACACTATCAGAGCACGGCAAACTCGAAAAGTTATACCCCACCGCCAACAAAAGTCAGGAACAGCTCAGCGAAGGGCAAAACCCCGTCAGTCCGGCTGGGATAAGTTAACAATTCCGATTTAGAAAGCGAGGAGGGAACAACTCCGGACAATGGTACATTATCGTAGCAGACTTGTTAATTTAGAGTTAATTACACGAAGCCGACCCCTCCGAAATTCAAGCAGGCTATCATTGTGTAAGACAATGAGCCGGTATCATACCAACTTCTGAAACCTTGTCGCGTACGCTGGGTTAGAGTCCGAAGACGACCTCGCGTCCTTTCTATTGCTGAAACCTGTCGGAAATCAATACTGTACCATTGTGATTCACAGACGGACATGTAGAGCAGAGAGATCGGGAATTTGTACATACCGTGTTTTCCGTCACAGCAATTCCAACAACCATCAAAAACACGATCAAGAATTTAATCATCTTGTTGTGGGTGGGATCGAGTTTTGGCTAAAAATGTAATTCCTCTGTTTCCCCCCCCCCCGGAGCAGGCTGTAGTCGCGACAACAGAGGTCTCAACGCGATGGTAGCTCTCCGCCTCAAATAATGGTTGAGTTGTGTATGGGAGCATTTTTATATGAAGAGGGAGCCCGTGACGCGATGGTCACGGATCACGTTAAAACTTCTTCAGGATTTAAGAGCCTCCCATCCTCTGCAAACGGGGGCGGCTACAGCCCAGGGCGAGCCGAGGGAGTGGCTGCGTGTGAGTTAATGACAAATACCCCTCACCGAAGAAACCCTGTTGCCTGTCCCACCCCTCCACTAGTTTATGAAGTTCGTTCTCCTACTCTCCCATTTCCTCTCTCTTCCTTGTTCTGTCATGGTCCGGTCCTTGAAGTCTGCATTCCAGTTCATGGTCCGGTCCATCGATCCTTGCTCCGGGTTTTCCTGTTTTCTCCCTTGTTCTGCTGGGTGCCTCAGTTGAGGCACCTGATTCTCATTTCGGGCTGGCACATCTCTGTAAACCAGGGATTGTTTGCTGGACTGTTCCCTTCCCTCTCCCTTCCTTCTGAAACCTCATCAATATCCCTGTCAAGTTCAACCACTGGAGTGAGACCGGAGCCTTGCCACGCCAAGATAAGAAACTATCTATCATTGAGTTTGGAACTGTCTCTTTGTGCCCCTGTGTTTAGTGTCTGTGTCTAAAATGAGTCCTGGCCCTACGTCCTGTTCCCAAGGAGGGGTCCTGGCTCTGTGTTCCAAGTCCAAGGTTCTGTGTTCCTGAGTTCTAGTCCAAGGCTCTGTGTTCCTGTGTTCCAAGACCAAGTCCAGGTGCCATGTTCCGCCCTGTACAAATCTGAGCTTCGTGTCCTCATCTAGTTCTGGTTCCTTGCTCAGCCCAGTGCTGGAGATTCCTCATCCTGTGCTGGGGTACCTCGTCCTGTCCTGTAGCCATGCCGTGTCCTCGCCTGGATCCGGGTTCCAAGCCTGCGTCAAGACCCATATTCTGGGTTCCTGTCCGTCTCTGTCCTAGTCCAGGCTCCTAGTCCCTTGTTCCTAGTTCCATGTCTGGGTCCTGTGCTTCTAGCCCAAGTCCTAGCCCAGTCCCTGTATCCTAGTCTCGTCCAGGGCCTGTGTTAATGTCCAGTGTCGTTTCTTCCTGACTCACCTTGCTATCTCGATAATCCTAGTCCTGTTCCTAGTACTTCAGTGTCTGTGTCTTGCATTTGGGTCTGCTCCATCAACGCCCACCTTATGACAGTTCTCTTCTTCTCTGTCACTGACATCCCCCTGTACCCACTTCCAAGCACCTTAAAACTATGCCCCCTCATGGTAGCTTTTTCAGCCCTGGGAAAAAAGCCTCTGGCTATCCACATGATCAATGCCTCTTGTCATCTTGTACATCTCTATCAGGTCACCTCTCATCCTCTGTCACTTCAAGGAGAAAAGGCTAAGTTCACTCAACTTATTCACATAAGGCACACTCTCCAATCCAGGCAACATCCTTGTAAATCTCCTCTGCACTTTCTCTGTAGTATCCACATCCTTGCTGTAGTGAGGGGACCAGAACTGAGCACAGTACCCCAAGTGGGCTCTAACTAAATTCTTATATAGCTGTAACATGACCTCACTGCTCTTGAACCCAATCCCACAGATGATGAATGCCAATACACCATACGCCTTCTTAACTCTGTCAACCTGCACAGCAGCTTTGAGTGTCCTGTGAACATGGACCCCAAGATCTCTCTGATCCTCCACACTGCCCAGAGTCTGACTATTAATACTATATTCTGTCTTCAAATTTGACCTGCTGAAATGAAAGACTTCACTCATCTGGGTTGAACTCCATCTGCCACTTCTCAGCCCAGTTCTGCATCCTATCGATGTCTCATTGTAACCTTTGACAACCTCCAGACTATCCACAACACCCCCAACTTTTGAGTCACCAGTAAACTTACTAACACACCTTTCTACTTGCTCATCTAGGTCATTTACAAAAATCACAAAAAAGAAGGGGTCCCAGAACAGATCCCTGTGGAACATCACTGGTCACCAACCTCCATGCAGAATACGATTCATCTACAACCACCCTTTGCCGTCTGTGGGCAAGCCAATACCAGATCCACAAAGCAATGTCTCCATGGATCCCATGCCTCCTTACTTTCTGAATGAACCTTGCATGGGGAATCTTATCAAAGGCCTTGCTGAAATCCATATACACTACATACACTGCTCTACCTTCATCAATGTGTTTTGTTACATCCTCAAATAATTCAATCAGACTCATAATGTCACAGTCCAGTCCGTTAACTACTCATTTCAGTTAATTTCCTTTTCCCTGTGTTCCACTGGGCTCCTTGATTAGGGCACCTGATCCTCATTCGAACCGGCAGCAGAAGAACTCTGGCTTGCATCTACTCACTGCTGGTTCGCTACTATAGCCAGTGCGGCTATGCTTGTCCTGGAGCTGCTGAGAATCGTGGACTGTAAGTTGCTTCGGTGCATGTGGCTGCTTAGTGAATTCAGTTGTTTTCGTGTCCAGCTGAGTTACCAGCCGTTTTGCCACTACTTCGAGTCAAGATGCAAATTCTGTTGTTTTCATGTCCCACTGAGATTTGCTAGCCGATTGCCGCCACTCCAAGCCAAGATACAAATGGACTGTCATTGTTTGGTTTTTGTCATCTCATGTGCAGCTGAGTAATGGTGTTGGATAGACTGTTGAGTCTGAAGGCTGATAAGTCCCCGGGACCTGATGGTCTGCATCCCAGGGTACTTAAGGAGGTGGCTTTAGAAATTGTGGATGCATTGGTAATCATTTTCCAATGCTCTATAGATTCAGGATCAGTTCCTGTGGATTGGAGGGTGGCTAATGTTGTCCCTCTCTTCAAGAAGGGAGGAAGAGAGAAAACAGGGAATTATAGACTGATTAGCCGGACATCGGTGGTGGGAAAGATGCTGGAGTCAATTATAAAAGATGAAATTATGACATATCTGGATAGCAGTAACAGGATAGGTCTGAGTCAGCATAGATTTATGAAGGGGAAATCGTGCTTGACTAATCTTCTGGAATTTTTTGAGGATGTAACTATAAAAATGGACAAGGGAGAGCCAGTGGATGTAGTGTGTCTGGACTTTCAGAAAGCCTTTGATAAAGTCCCACATAGGAGATTAGTGGGCAAAATTAGGGCACATGGTATTGGGGGCAGAGTACTGACATGGATTGAAAATTGGCTGGCTGACAGAAAACAAAGAGTAGCATTTAACGGCTCCCTTTCGGAATGGCAGGCGGTGACCAGTGGGGTACTGCAGGGTTCAGTGCTGGGACTGCAGCTGTTTACGATATATATTAATGATTTAGATGAGGGAATCAAAAGTAACATTAGCAAATTTGCCGATGACACAAAGCTGGGTGGCAGTGTGAAATGTGAGGAGGATGTTATGAGAATGCATAGTGACTTGGACAGGCTGGGTGAGTGGGCAGATGCATGGCAGATGCAGTTTAATTTGGATAAATGTGAGGTTACCGACTTTGGTGGTAAGAACAGGAAGGCAGATTATTATCTAAATGGAGTCAAGTTAGGAAAAGGGGAAGTACAACGAGATCTAGGTGTTCTTGTACATCAGTCACTGAAAGCAAGCATACAAGTACAGCAGGCAGTGAAGAAAGCTAATGGCATGCTGGCCTTCATAACAAGGGGAATTGAGTATAAGAGCAAAGAGGTCCTTCTGCAGTTGTACAGGGCCCTGGTGAGACCACACCTGGAGTACTGTGTGCAGTTTTGGTCTCCAAATTTGAGGAAGGACATTCTTGCTATTGAGGGAGTGCAGCGTAGGTTCACAAGGTTAATTCCTGGGATGGTGGGACTGTCATATGTTGAAAGATTGGAGCGACTGGGCTTGTATACTCTGGAATTTAGAAGGCTGAGAGGGGATCTTATTGAAACATATAAGATTATTAAGGGATTGGACACGCTGGAGGCAGGAAGCATGTTCCCGCTGATGGATGAATCCAGAACCAGAGGCCACAGTTTAAGAATAAGGGGTAGGCCGTTTAGAACGGAGTTGAGGAAAAACTTTCTCACCCAGAGAGTGGTGGATATATGGAATGCTCTGCCCCAGAAGGCTGTGAAGGCCAAGTCTCTGGATGCTTTCAAGAAAGAGATGCATAGAGCTCTTAAAGATAGTGGAATCAAAGGTTATGGGGATAAGGCAGGAACTGGATACTGATTGTGGATGATCAGCCAAGATCACAGTGAACGGCGGTGCTGGTTCGAAGAGCCAAATGGCCTACTCCTGCACCTATTGTGTATTGTATATTGTCTATTGAGTAGGTCCGGCTGTTTGCTGCTACTCCAAGTTGGGAATTCTGTCTCTTCGTGTCCATCTAAAGGATTGCCAGCCATTTGCCGCTTCATGAGCTTCTCTGTGTCAAGCTATAGATTGTCTGTTGTTGTTTGGTTTGGTCGCCTCGTTTCCAGCTGCATAGGTCCGGCCGTTGCCGCTACTCCGAGTTGGGTATTCTGTTTCTCCGTGTCCGAGTCCAAGTTCAAGTCCAGGCTCCATGTCCAAGTCTGAGTCCAAGTCCTGGCTCTGTGTCTGTGTCCGGGTTCCAGGTCCCAGCTCTGTGTCCTAGTCAACGTTCAAGTCTGAGTAAGAATCCTAACCCGCTCTCCGTGCCTATGTCCTGCACTTGGGTCCGTTTCCAGTCACCGCTCATTGCAACACGTAAGGCTGATAAAGCCATGTTGACTATCCCTAATCAGATTGTCTCTCCAAAAAGCTCATAAATCCTGCCTCTCAGGATTTTCTCCAACCATTTGCCCACTACTGAAGTAAGACTCATTGGTCTATAATTTCCTGGGTTATCTCTACACTCTTTCTTGAACAAGAGAACAAGGTAAGATATTTCTCTCTGCTTTTTACCGAGAGAAAATCATGATTGCTCAAGAGACAAAAGAAAGAAGTGGAGATGTTTTGCTGGTGAATTCATTTGAATCGTAGGATTCCATTTAACCCAGTGTGCCCATGACAACCACAGATGTGGTTTAGTTTTATTCTTTGGCAATCCTTTCAGGATTGTTGACTCTGTGTTCTGAGGCTGCTGAGGCGGGAACTACAAACTCTTCCACAGATATATAGAGATGGCTGATGATGTGGGAAGTCTGTAAGCAGGCCTAACCCCAAGGTCTCTGCACAATGCTTGGGTGAATATTTGAGGATTCCTAGCTTACGAAATTATGAACTGGGACTACGGGGGGGGGGGTTTAGTTTTCCAAAAGCAAAACGTCCCAATTCAGCATAATTTAAAAACAAAAATTGAACTGTTCAGCACAGAAATGAGCCATTTCATTCAACCCTCTGGTGCTGACTGTGATGCCTATCTGAGCTAATCTTGTGTTCCACATTGGCCCATATCCCTCATCGCAGTGCCTATCCAAATACAGGTTAATAACCCTTATCTGAATTTCAAAATCCAAAATCCTTCTAAATCCAAATGTATTTTGAACTTCTAAAGTTCAAAGTTCTCCTGCTTCTTAAAAAAGGAGGGAGAGAGAAACTGGGGAATTATAGACTGGTTAGCCTGACATCTGTGGAGAGGAAAATGCTAGAGTCAGTTATCAGTGATGTGATAACAGCACATTTGGAAAGCAGTGAAATTATCGGACAAAGTCAGCATGGATTTGTGAAAGGAAAATCATGTCTGATGAATCTTACAGAATTTTTTGAGGATGTAACTAGTAGAGTGGATAGGGGAGAACCGGTGGATGTGGTATATTTGGATTTTCAAAAGGCTTTTGACAAGGTCCCACACAGGAGATTAGTGTGCAAACTTAAAGCACATGGTATTAGGGTTATGGTATTGATGTGGATAGAGAATTGGTTGGCAGACAGGAAGCAAAGAGTGGGAATAAACGGGACCTTTTCAGAATGGCAGGCAGTGACTAGTGGGGTACCGCAAGGCTAGTGCTGGGACCCCAGTTATTTACAATATATAGTAATGATTTAGACGAGGGAATTAAATGAAGCATCTCCAAGTTTGCGGATGACACGAAGCTGGGTGGCAGTGTTAGCTGTGAGGAGGATGCTAAGAGGATGCAGGGTGACTTGGATAGGTTGGGTGAGTGGGCAATTTCATGGCAGATGCAATTTAATGTGGATAAGTGTGAGATTATCCACTTTGGTGGCAAAAACAGGAAAACAGATTATTATCTGAATGGTGGTCGATTAGGAAAAGGGGAGGTGCAACGAGACCTGGGTGTCATTGTACACCAGCCATTGAAAGTGGGCATGCAGGTACAGCAGGTGGTGAAAATGGCGAATGGTATGCTGGCATTTATAGCAAGAGGATTCGAGTACAGGAGCAGGAAGGTACTTCTGCAGTTGTACAAGGCCTTGGTGAGACCACACCTGGGGTATTGTGTGCAGTTTTGGTCCCCTAATCCGAGGAAAGACATTCTTGCCATAGAGGGAGTACAAAGAAGGTTCACCAGATTGATTCCTGGGATGGCAGGACTTTCATATGAAGGAAGACGGGATTGACTAGGCTTATACTCACTGGAATTTAGAAGATTGAGGGGGGATCTGATTGAAACGTATAAAATTCTAAAGGGATTGGACAGGCTAGATGCAGGAAGATTGTTCCCAATGTTGGGGAAGTCCAGAACAAGGGGACACAGTGTGAGGATAAAGGGGAAGCCTTTTAGGACCCAGATTAGGAAAAACTTCTTCACACAGAGAGTGGTGAATCTGTGGAATTCTCTGCCACAGGAAACAGTTGAGGCCAGTTCATTGGCTATATTTAAGAGGGAGTTAGATATGGCCCTTGTGGTTAAAGGGATCAGGGGGTATGGAGAGAAGGCAGGTACAGGGTTCTGAGTTGGATGATCAGCCATGATCATACTGAATGGCGGTGCAGGCTCGAAGGGCTGATTGGCCTACTCCTGCACCTATTTCCTATGTTTCTATGTTTCTATGAACGCTGACATGACTTCACAAATGGAAAATTCCACAAGGCTCTGGGCAGGTTCCAAGGCAACTGTCTGTGATGTCCTGGTCACTGCACCACAGGCAATTCTGAGAAGTGACCTCGCATATGTAATGAACAAAAGTTAATGAAAAATTTTTAAAAACTGCATAAAGTGAAACATGAAGACCTGGATCGTGTATTGTCATTGTCGGAGTGAACCTGTGGAGCTTCATGGTATGCCAATCATGAAACAAGCAAGGATCTGTTACGGACTGAAAATTGTAAGACAACTGCTTATCGGTAGCACGTAAATTCAGAGTCAGAAATAATGACAGTCAAAAGATTATTTCATTATATATTCAAAAATTCAAAACTCACTGAGCAGAAAGCATTTCAGGTAAGGGGTAATGACAGGTGTACTTGTCCTAATGTACACCAAGTCCTATTCACCCCGACTCCCGTATTTTCTGACCTGCTCTGGCACTTTACTGAGGAAATCTCGAATGTTTCTGAATCACAGGCATCCGCTGCAAGCTCACAGGCTCTCTTAGTGACCTTGAATATATGTCCTCCCAACATAACAGAACACTTGAGAAAGAAATCAGGAAGGCTACAAGAAGGCATGAAGTTGCCCTAGCAGACCAGGTGAAGGCGAATCCTAAGGGATTCTACAGATATGATATGAGCGAAAGGATTGGAAGGGAAACAATTGGTCCTCTGAAGATCAGACTGGTAATCCACGTGTGGAGCCAAAAGAGATGGGGAGATCTTAAATTCTTTGCCAGGTCTTTTCCCTCTCTCATCTTGAAATAGTGGCCATAGAGGAAGGCATCATGGAAGCATTGGTCATGGGGTTTATCCGAGACAATGGGAACTAATGGCAACTCCTTTGCTTGCATTTTCAGAAACAGCTCTATTTCTATCTTTAGTATCTCTACTTTTCCCTTTCGGGGTTCCTTTGAAGACCCTGACTTGGAGTTACACACTGACTTCGGTTCTTTACGGGAATGGGACCCACTCTTGGGGTTTCATGACTGGCCGTTATTGGATATGCAAAGGACGCGGCCTAAGAGATTAACTCGACTTCCGAGTTCCGGGATCTCGTGGTCCTGGAGACGGGTGGACTGAAGGTCGGTGCCACTGCAGCAAACCGGTGTGTTGTGGGAGATGGAAGCTCATAAGCAGTGAGCTGGCTGCTGGCTGTGTGCACAGAGACCCGAGTTCTTTGGGAACAGAGCTCAGAAAAAGCGACGTAACAGACTTTTAACATCATAAATCAGTGAGTTGTTTGTTATGTCTCCCCTCTCGCTGTGAAACAGAGACACCTCTTTCTCCCTTATTAGACCATAAGACCATAAGACAAAGGAGCAGAAGTCGGCCATTCGGCCCATCAAGTCTGCTCCGCCATTTTATCATGAGCTGATTCATTCTCCCATTTAGTCCCACTCCCCGCCTTCTCACCATAACCTTTGATGCCCTGGCTACTCAGATACCTATCAATCTCTGCCTTAAATACACCCAATGACTTGGCCTCCACTGCTGCCTGTGGCAACAAATTCCATAGACTCACCACCCTCTGGCTAAAAAAAATTTTTTCGCATCTCTGTTCTGAGTGGACGCCTTTCAACTCTTAAGTCATGCCTTCTCATACTAGACTCCCCAGTCATGGGAAACAACTTTGCCACATCCGCTCTGTCCATGCCTTTCAACATTCGAAATGTTTCTATGAAGTCCCCCCTCATTCTTCCAAATGCCAAAGAATACAGTCCAAGAGCGGACAAACGTTCCTGATATGTTAACCTTCTCATTCCCGGAATCATCCTAGTGAATGTTCTCTGTATCCTCTCCAACGTCAGCACATCCTTTCTTAAATAAGGAGCCCAAAACTGCACACAGTCTTACCAGCACCTTATAGAGCCTCAATATCACATCCCTGCTCCTATACTCTATTCCTCTAGAAATGAATGCCAACATTGCATTCGCTTTCTTCACTTATTAGGGAGAGAGAGAGAGCCTGTGGTATGTCGAATACCAGGTGAATGAGTAGTCTTTGAGGTACTGCAAGTCTGTGTCTTTGCTAATGCTTTGCTGCACGCTTGAGTGCTCGGTGGTGGGTGCCGATGCTTTTTTGTGCTGGTGGGGGAGGGGGGAATTGTTGCTTTGCTGCCGCTTACACATGGGATGGAGAGTTGGACAGAGGCTTGGGGTTCTAACATTTAAATGTCATTCATTGTTTGGGGGCACTCCTCTGTTTCGGTAGATGGTTGCAAAGAAGAAGACTTTCAGGATGTGTAATGTATACATTTCTCTGTCATTAAATGTACCTTTGAAACTTTGAAACCTATCGTCCCGGCTGTAAGAATATAAAGGCCGATGCTCTCTCCTGGCAGTTCGACGGACCTGAGGACAATGCCAATCCAGAGGCCATTCTTCCTCGCTCGTGTATTGGGGCTCCGGTGATCTAGGGAAAAGAGGCAGAGGTGAGGGCTGCTGAACAGTAATGTCCAAGCCTGAGTGGGGGACCTCCCAACTAGTTCTTTGCCCCTGTTGTGGTGCTTTCCATAGTGTTGGAAGGGGGTCACTTCTCCCGTCTGGCTGGACATCCGAGAATTCAACGGATCCAGGAGTTTATTAAGATACAATTTTGGTGGCCATCTATGTCCCACCTGCGCTCCGAATAAGACACCACACATGCGTCCTGTGGGGCTGCTTTGTTCACTGCCTGTGCCCCACCTCTCAGTAGATTTTGTCAGTGGTCTGCCCCCGTGTAATGGAAACACAGCACTCTGGTCATTGTGGATTGATTTTCCAAGGCTGCCCACTTCATTGCCCTCCCCAAGCTCCCATCGGCTTGTGAGACTGCCACACTCATGGTTCAACATGTGTTCAGGTTTCACGACTTCCCTCAAGACACAGTGTTTGATTGTGGACCACAGCTCACTTCCCACTTCTGCTCTCCTGTAGGAGCCACGGCCAGCCTCCCGTCTGGCTTCCACCCCCAATCTAATGGCCAGACTGAGAGAGTGAACCAGGAGTTGGAGATAACCCTGTGCCTTCTTGCTTCTTCCAACCCCACGTCCTGGAGCTCCCAATTGGTTTGGGCAGAGATCGCCCACAATAACCTCCAGTGATCCTCCATGAGTATGTCTCCCTTTGAATGCCAAAAGGGATTCCAGCCCCTGCTCTTCCCTGATCAGGAGATCGACGCAGGAGTTCCTGCAGCTGAACAGCTGATCCAGCGCTACAAGCGCACCTGGAGACGAGCCAGGGCGTCTCTGCTGCCCACCCAGAAACAGCTGTCGACAGGTCAGACCATTCAAGCCAGGAGAGGAGGTCTGGTTGGTATAAAGGCATCTTCCACTGAAAGTCAAGAGCTGCAAGTTGACACCGTGTTCTGTGGGACTGTTTGTGGTGGAAAAGGTTGTCAACGAGGTGTCCTATAGATTGCATATACCAGCATCACTGAACGTCCATCCAGTATTCCACATTTCCCAGCTCAAGCCAGTTACTACCTCTCCCCTGGCCCCAGTCTCCCTGCCTGGTAGACAGGTCCCTTGTCTATATGGTGTGGCACCTCCTGGCATTTCGCCAGGTATGTGGTAAGGTCCAGAACTTGTGGACTGGGAGGGTATGGTCCAGAAGAACGTACTTGGATCCCGGCAAAGGACATCTTGGGCATCTTTCTCTTCACCATTTACACCTCAGACTTCAACTACTGCTCAGAGTCTTGTCATCTTCAGAAGTTTTCGGATGACTCTGCCATAGTTGGATGCATCAGCAAGGGGGATGAGGCTGAGAACAGGGCTACGGTAGGAAACTTTGTCACATGGTGTGAGCAGAATTATCTGCAGCTTAATGTGAAAAAGACTAAGGAGCTGGTGGTAGACCTGAGGAGAGCTAAGGCACCGTTGACCCCTGTTTCCATCCAGGGGGTCAGTGTGGACATGGTGGAGGATTACAAATACCCGGGGATACAAACTGATAATAAACTGGACTGGTCAAAGAACACTGAGGCTGTCTACAAGAAGGGTCAGAGCCACCTCTATTTCCTGAGGAGACTGAGGTCCTTTAACATCTGTTGGACGATGCTGAGGATGTTCTACGAGTCTGTGGTGGCCAGTGCGATCATGTTTGCTGTTGTGTGCTGGGGCAGCAGGCTGAGGGTAGCAGACACCAACAGAATCAACAAACTCATTCGTAAGGCCAGTGATGTTATGAGGATGGAACTGGACTCTCTGACGGTGGTGTCTGAAAAGAGGATGCTGTCTAAGTTGCATGCCATCTTGGACAATGTCTCCCATCCACTACATAATGGACTGGTTGGGCACAGGAGTACATTCAGCCAGAGACTCATTCCACCGAGATGCAACACAAAGTGTCATAGGAAGTCATTCCTGTCTGTGGCCACCAAACTTTACAACTCTTCCCTTGGAGGGTCAGGCACCCTGAGCCAATAGGCTGGTCCTGGACTTATTTCCTGGCATAATTTACATATTATTATTTAATTATTTATAGTTTTATATTGCTATCTCTATTCTTGGTTGGAGCAACTGTAACAAAACCCAATTTCCCTCGGGATCAATAAAGTATGATTATGACTACTATTATGTCACTCATCCGGGACCTCCAGTGGGCACAGGTCTGTGGTGCCTCAGGGGCTGCACCTGGTGGGGGGGGGGCTGTCACAACCACAGATTCGGCAGAGCTGCAGATATGGCAATTGCACTCGTGAATATGCATATGTTAGCTAATTGTTATTTAATTGTGATGGTATTTAACTCCATCCTTTTTGTCGTAGCACTTGTCGAGACTTGAACAAATGTTTCGCTGCCTGCTTGCATTAGGACTTGGCCAAGAAATTGGACTGTCGAGCCAACTGACTCTGAAAACTAGCAGTATTCATTTAAATCTTAGTTTTCCTCTCAGCTGCAGTGGTGGCTTTGTTTTCCATTTGAGAGTTTTGGTTAACAGCCCTATTTGGCCTAGCGTTTATTGTTTTCTTTTCCCTCTAACTCTGTTCGCATTAAAGTCTGTGAACTATCGACCCACTTCAGTGTCTCTCGCTCTGCACTTGGGCCATATCCAAACGTAGTGACAGGGTTATGGTCCCGGTGTAGGTCGATGGGTTTGGGCAGTTTAAAAGGTTTTGGCATGGACTAGATGGACCGAAGGGCCTGTTTCTGTGCTGTACTTTCTATGGCTCTATGCTTATGTAAGGGCTCCATTTCATTTCTCCATTCCTCTCATGCAATTGCTTAGATGCCTCTGATTTTCTTCCTGACTGTGACCTCCCTTCACTGTAGTGGACGGAGCCTTTGACTGAGCTCAACTATTCCCCACACATATGCTCTAGCTCTTCTGCTGGGCAGGGCAAGGACAAAATTCCCCAAGTCCTTGCCTTCCATCCCCACCAGCCTTTGCATTCAATGGATAATCCTTTCCAATTTCCACCTGCACCAACATGATTCCAATTCCAGACATTTATTTCTGGCCCCTCACTTTTACCATTTCACAGGGATTGCTCCTTCTGCGACTCCCTGTTCTGCTCTTCCTTCGCTACCCACCCACCTCTCCCCATTCAACCACAGGAGATGCAACACTTGTCTTTTCAACTCGTCCCTTCCCATCATTCATGGACCTCAATTGTCTGCGAAGCAGTGATTCGCATGAACGTCTTCCTATCTAGTGTATTGTATTTGGTGGTCACACTGTGGTCTCATCTACTCTTGGAGAAAACAAACAGCATTTGAATGATCACTTTGCAGAGCAGCTACACTCAATCTGTAGGAGTGACCCTGAACTTTTCAAAGATTCAAAGCACATTTATTATCAAAGTAAGTATAAAATATATACCTTGGAAATTTTTGTACCGGGTGACAGCAGATTCCATCCTTGCAGTTTTGACCCCAATAACACTGCTTTTGCCTTTGACAAACCCAAGTCTCTGACCAGGTCATTTAACTCAGGTTGGGTTATCAGGTGAGGCTCACTCAACACAAAGGGTTCAAAATCTGTATCAGTATCAATGTCGTTTTCCATTCCTGGCTTGTACATCACGGCATCTTTGTCCGCCTTCCCTTGACTCTCTGTTACTGATGGCTTTGGTATTGGAAGACTATTGTCATATGGCACAGATCTCATGGCTGAAGAGAAATTGGGGTATCTAATGGATTTCTTGTTTTCAGTAGAGAAACCAGACACACTGTTCAGACAGAAGTAGCAACCTGTCACATGATCCTTCTGCTCTCACCATATCATCGGGGCAGTGAATGGCATTGACTTCCGAGTAGCTCTGAGCCAAGCTCTAAGATCAACAATGCATGTTGTGCAAGAAATGTGAGGAGCCCAGGCTTTGTCTTGGTCGCCAATTTTACACCCAAAGTAGAGCTCATGGGCTTTCTTAATAAGAGTCATGCTCAGTCTTTGAGATTTAAGCATATACTCACTACAAAGACAAAAGAAAGTATCTCTGCTGTTGCAACATTGGCAGGACATTTTGCTATCACAAATACTCCTGAAAAAACAATTATTTTATTGTAAAGAGTACATGCTCATAATATGCTCTGCGCGTAGAGCATACACGTCAACGTGATCGCAAACCAATACACATGTAAACATAATACATAGAACATTTGCATGATGCTTTTATAACTTTTCTAAAACCTGTCCTGCCATGCAGCATCTGCCCTACCTAAGCATACACAGGCATGCCTGGACAAGAGAGAAAACTTCTCAGCTTGCATTGTAGGCAATAATTTAACTGGTTTGAATTATGAAATGAAATAATAAATATTCATGCCATCAAGCTGGACGCTACCCAGACAGAATATAAGGTGTGGCTCCTTCACCCCGAGGGTGGCCTCATCCTATCACCAAGGGAGGCCATGAATACAAGTGAGACTTATATTCAGTAAGGTATATATTCAGTCATGTGGTACTGTTTATTTTCTTAAACTGTAATCACATAGTCAGCGCTATGATGGTGGCTGAATGAAAAACATGGCCCAGAACCACAGAGAGGCGGGTTCCTTAAGTCTTGCTCTGAGATCTCTTGTTTTCACAAGAGAACACACTTGGACTCCATTTAATGTCCCACCACACCTCCACCAGAGGAGGTATCTGACAGCAGGACCTCAATTAGTTCAAATACACAATGGAAGCTGTGCTCTGTTTGGACTTGGATGCAAGGTAGCTACTGATTTTTATGTTTACTGCAAAAGGTTGTTCGAAAGCATCTTTTTTGAGAGGATTGGTTCTTTATGAAGCATTTCACTTTGGCTTGTTAGGCAAACAGGACAGAGAGAGAAAAGGACAATAGTGAAACTCTGTGACACAGAACATATAAAATGGAGAATGCTGAAATACTCACCTGCCTATCACTTCCTCCTGGGTCCCTTCCACCTTCCCTTTCTCCTATGGTCCACTCTCCTCCCCTACCAGATTTCTTCCTCTCCAGCCCTTTACCTTTCCCACCTACCTAGCTTCCCATCACCTCTTAGCTCCCTTTCTAGTCCTGAGGAAGGGTCTTGGCCCGAAATTTCGACTATCTATTCATTTCCATAGACGCTGCCTGGCTTGCTGAGTTCCTGCGGCATTTTGTGTGTGTTGCTCTGGATTTCCAGCATCTGCAGATTTTCTCATCTTTGTGCTCACTTCTGCATTGTGTTTCGGAACTTGCTGTGATCTGCTTAGCACATTTCCTCCATCAGCAAGTACAGCAGACTGCAAACTCATGAGCAAACTTTACGTCACCTAATTCAGTAATAATAGATCTGATCCAATGGGACATGCTGAAGTTCTGAAAAGACCCTGTGTAAAACTGCAAGTATGCCTTTGTGAACGTTACATCTCACCCTTGTGTGTGCATGTAAATACAATCAAACTAGGGTAAGACAAAGGAACACAAACCAGTCCTCATAAAGGGATCAGGAGCGAGCAATTTCAAGTTCCTGGGTGTCAATATCGCTGAGGACCAAACTTGGATGCAACTATAAAGAAGACAAGACCGCATTTGATACTTGAGGAGATTTGGTATGTCACAAAAACCACTTGCAAATTTCTACAGATGTACTGTGGAGAGCATTCTAACTGGCTGCATCACCATCTGGTATGGTGGAGGGGCACTACTGCACAGGAGCGAAGTAAGATGCAGGGAGTTGTAAGATTAGCCAGTTCCATCTTAGGCACCAATCTCTGTAGTATCCAGGACATCTTCAAGGAGCAGTCCATCATTAAGACCCCTCACTACCCAAGACATGCCCTCTTCTCATTGCTACCTTTAGGAAGGAGGTACAGAAGCCTGAAGGCGCACACTCAATGATTCAGGAACAGCTTCTTCCCCTCTGCCGTCCAATGTCTGAGTGGATATTGAACCTAGGAACACTACCTCACTACTTTTTAAATTCCTATTTCTTTGCACTCCTTATTTAATTTAACTATTTAATATATAAATATACTTACTGTAATGCACGGGTATTTTTTTTCTCTCTATTGCGTTGTACTGCTGCAAAGTTAACAAATTTCATAACATATGCCAGTGATATTAAACCTGATTCTGCGGGCAAAGAAGCAAACGTAGTAAGTAACGAGGTCTTGGATCATATGCATCGTATGAGGGAGGGTCTCGGTCTGAAACATTGACAGTTCATTTCCATAGATGCGGCCTGACCTGCTTGCTTATCAGGAAGGAGGTATTTGCAGCCTTGATGCACACTAAGGTGGGCAAATCCCCAGGGCCTGAGCAAGTGCACTCTTTGATTTTACGGGAGGCAAGGTAAGAAATTGCAAAGGCCCTTACAGAAATCTTACTTTGTTATTAGCCACTGGTAAAGTTCCAGAGAACTGGAGGGTGGCTAGTGCTGTCCCATTGTTCAAGGAAGGTAGCAAGGACAGGCCAGGGAACTGTACGCTGGTGAGCCTAACTTTAGTTATAGGGAATTTATTGGTGAGAATTCTGAGGGACAAGGTCTACCATCACTTGGATAGTCAAGGCCTGATCAGGAATAGTCAGCAAAGTTTTGTGCAAGGGAAGTTATGTCTTACAAATCTTTTGGAGTTTCTTGAAAGGGATGAAGGGAGGGTAGCGGATGTTACCTACATAGACTTTAGTAAGAACTTGCATACTGGGCTAATCCGGAAGGCTAGGTTCAAAGTTGAAAGTAAGTTTATTAGAAAGTATGTACAAATTACTACCCCTCAACCATCAGGCTCTTGAATCTGATAACTTCCTTCAACTTACCCCTTCACTGATTAGTTCTCAACTTCACTCACCCCGTAACTGAACTCTTTTCACGACCTACGGACTCACTTTTAAAGACTCTTCATCTCATGTTCTTGATATTGATTGCTTATTTATTAATTATTATTATTATTTCTTTTGTATTTGCAGTTGGTTGTATCTTGTACATTGTTTTTTGTGTGTGCGCTGTTGGGTGCGATCTTTCACTGATTCTATAACGTTCCTTAGCTTTAATGTCTATATCTGCAAGAAATTGAATCTCAGGTTGTATATGGTGACATATATGTACTTCAACAATAAATTTGTTTTGAACTTTGAACGTTGAAAATGCTACTTTGAGTTGCATGGAATTTAGGGGGAACTAGAGGGGTGGATTGGGAATTGGCTGAGTTATAGGCAGATAGGATACCTCGAGGATACATGCTTAGCCTATTCCTCTACTCTCTCTAAACTCATGACTGTGTGGCTGGGTACAGATCAAAAACTATCAATAACCATTGACGAAGGGTCTCGGCCTGAAACGTCGACTGTACCTCTTCCTAGAGATGCTGCCTGGCCTGCTGCGTTCACCAGCAACTTTGATGTGTGTTGCTATAACCATTTATCAATTTGCAAACAACACCACTGTTGTCAGCAAAACATCAGATGGCAACAAGGGTCATGCAGGAGTGAACTAGACTGGCTGGTTCAGTGGTGTTGCTGCAAAATATCAGCAAGTCCAAGGAACTGATTGTGGACTTCAAGAAGGGGAGGTCGTAAAAACACACACACCATTCCTCGGTAAGGAGTGAGAGGTGGAAAGGCTGAGCTGCTTTAAGTCCCCGGGTATCAACATCCCAGAGGATCTTTATTGGGCCCAATACTTGATGCAGTCAAGGCCAACGGCTCTACTTCATTAGCAGTTTGAGGAGATCTGGCATGTCACCAAAGACTCTTGCGAATTTCTATATACACCCTATCCTCGTTATATATGTCTTCAGACAATGCGGATTCACAGTTGTGCGTCGAACCTATTTCTACCAACTTCTCCTTATATGTGTCCAAAACTCACAGTTATGCGAGGCTGTTGGGATGAGAAGCACAGCGTTCCTGCCAATACAAATCACGTGCGCACGCCTCACAGTCTCACTCCTGCCCGGTCTCGCATTAGTTTTGGCAGCGTGTGGATGTGTGATCTTGCGCTCTTAAACTTCTGTTGTTATTACCTACGGTGCACTGATTTTGTGCTTGAAATATTTAACTATGCCTCCTAAGCGTTCTATATCAAGTCCTGGGCTATCAGCTAAGTGGCAGAGAACCGCTTTAACACTTGGAAAAAAAGTTGGAAATTATAAACAGGGCGGCGTCAGGTGAAGGTAACACAGCTCTGGGACGTTACTTCGGCCTGGGTGAGTCCACGATCAGAAACATAAAGAAAAATGCTGAGAAAATAAAAATTGCAGTGATTGATTCATCACAAGTGTCTTCAAAGATTGTTACCAAAGTGCGTAACTCGATTATGACAAAACTGGAGAAAATGTTGAGTTTGTACATTGAGCATGAAACAAAGAAAAAAAACAACACTCAGTGTCAATCATCTTTGTGTGAAAGCTTTGGAAATTTATGGTTGCCTTTGTTCAGAGGCTAGTGAGGAAGTGTCAAGTGATATTGTTAGCTTTATTGCAAGTAGGAGATGGTTATCGAAGTTTGTTAATTGTCACAGGCTTCACAACTCAGCTGTGCGTGGTGTGCAAGCTAGTGCTGACCACGAGGCTGCTGAGCGCTACCCTTTGCAGTTGCAGGCTATGATAGCTGAGTTAGGCAGGTGTTTAATGCAGACGAGACCGGGCTTTTTTGGAAGTGTATGCCGAAACACACTTACATAGGTAAGGATGAAGAGCCTGCGTCAGGTTTCAAGGCAGCAAAGGATAGGTTGACTCTGCTCCTCTGTTTCCTGCCTTCACTGCAGCTGTCCATGATCGTGTGGCCCTGGGCCGTCAAATTGGTGGGGAAGGATTCTCAGATCTCGAGACTGCTGACGTGGTAGAACTCCTGGATTCTCATGATGAAGAAATAAGTGTGGATGACCTTCTGCATTTAACTCAGACTGAAGTTGATAACAACGATGAAGAAGAAAGTTGCAGGTGAAGGATTTTACGGTGAAGCAACTGGCAGAATTTTTTAAGGCTGCGGAACACGGGGCGATGGACATGGACCCAAGTTTAGAACGGAGTCAGCATTTCAGTCGTTCCCTGCAGTCAATCCTCCTTCCCTACAAGCAAATTTATGCTGAAAAACAAAATGCTGCCAAGTAAACAACCATCACCACTTTCTTCAAACCGGTGTCATCTCCTGCTGCCGGCAGTTCTGAGAGTTCTGTGAGTCTTCCTTCATCCCTTGCTGTCCTTGATGATCCTGATGACCACAACCATCCACCTCATTCATGTAAAGCCCCCAACACCACTGTACAACCACTCATCTCCCAGAGCCAACACGCCTGCCACAGTAGTAGTGAGGTTGGGGATGATATTAAACGGGAAATTAGAAATGTGTGCAATAAAGGAACAGCAGTTATAATGGGTGACTTCAATCTACATGTAGATTGGGTGAACCAAATTGGTAAGGGTGCTGAGGAAGAGGATTTCTTGGAATGTATGCGGGATGGTTTTTTGAACCAACATGTCGAGGAACCAACTAGAGAGCAGGCTATTCTAGACTGGGTATTGAGCAATGAGGAAGGGTTAATTAGCAATCTTGTCGTGAGAGGCCCCTTGGGTAAGAGTGACCATAATATGGTGGAATTCTTCATTAAGATGGATAGTGACATAGTTAATTCAGAAACAAAGGTTCTGAACTTAAAGAGGGGTAACTTTGAAGGTATGAGACGTGAATTAGCTAAGATAGACTGGCAAATGACACTTAAAGGGTTGATGGTGGATATGCAATGGCAAGCATTTAAAGATCGCATGGATGAACTACAACAATTGTTCATCCTAGTTTGGCAAAAGAATAAATCAGGGAAGGTAATGCACCCGTGGCTGACAAGGGAAATTAGGGATAGTATCAATTCCAAAGAAGAAGCATACAAATTAGCCAGAAAAAATGGCTCACCTGAGGACTGGGAGAAATTCAGAGTTCAGCAGAGGAGGACAAAGGGCTTAATTAGGAAGGGGAAAAAAGATTATGAGAGAAAACTGGCAGGCAACATAAAAACTGACTGTAAAAGCTTTTATAGATGTGTGAAAAGAAAAAGATTGGTTAAGACAAATGTAGATCCCCTACAGACAGAAACAGATGAATTGATTATGGGGAGCAAGGACATGGCAGACCAATTGAATAATTTACTTTGGTTCTGTCTTCACTAAGGAGGACATAAATAATCTTCCGGAAATAGAAGGGGACAGAGGGTCCAGTGAGATGGACGAACTGAGAGAAATACATGTTAGTAGGGAAGTGGTGTTAGGTAAATTGAAGGGATTAAAGGCAGATAAATCCCCAGGCCAGAAGGTCTGCATCCCAGAGTGCTTAAGGAAGTAGCCCAAGAAATAGTGGATGCAGTAGTGATAATTTTTCAAAACTCTTTAGATTCTGGACTAGTTCCTGAGGATTGGAGGGTGGCTAATGTAACCCTACTTTTTAAAAAAGGAGGGAGAGAGAAACCGGGGAATTATAGACCTGTTAGCCTAACATCGGTGGTGGGGAAACTGCTAGAGTCAGTTATCAAAGATGTGATAACAGCACATTTGGAAAGCAGTGAAATCATCGGACAAAGTCAGCATGGATTTGTGAAAGGAAAATCATGTCTGACGAATCTCATAGAATTTTTTGAGGATGTAACTAGTAGAGTGGATAGGGGAGAACCAGTGGATGTGGTATATTTGGATTTTCAAAAGGCTTTTGACAAGGTCCCACACAGGAGATTAGTGTGCAAACTTAAAGCACACGGTATTGGGGGTAAGGTATTGTTGTGGATAGAGAATTGGTTGGCAGACAGGAAGCAAAGAGTGGGAATAAACGGGACCTTTTTAAAATGGCAGGCAGTGACTAGTGGGGTACCGCAAGGCTCAGTGCTGGGACCCCAGTTGTTTGCAATATATATTAATGACTTGGATGAGGGAATTAAATACAGCATCTCCAAGTTTGCGGATGACACGAAGCTGGGTGGCAGTGTTAGCTGTGAGGAGGATGCTAAGAGGATGCAGAGTGACTTGGATAGGTTAGGTGAGTGGGCAAATTCATGGCAGATACAATTTAATGTGGATAAATGTGAAGTTATCCACTTTGGTGGCAAAAACAGGAAAACAGATTATTATCTGAATGGTGGCTGATTAGGAAAAGGGGAAGTGCAACGAGACCTGGGTGTCATTATACACCAGTCATTGAAAGTGGGCATGCAGGTACAGCAGGCGGTGAAAAAGGCGAATGGTATGCTGGCATTTATAGCGAGAGGATTCGAGTACAGGAGCAGGGAGGTACTACTGCAGTTGTACAAGGCCTTGGTGAGACCACACCTGGAGTATTGTGCGCAGTTTTGGTCCCCTAATCTGAGGAAAGACATCCTTGCCATAGAGGGAGTACAAAGAAGGTTCACCAGATTGATTCCTGAGATGGCAGGACTTTCATATGATGAAAGACTGGATGAACTGGGCTTATACTCGTTGGAATTTAGAAGATTGAGGGGGGATCTGATTGAAACGTATAAAATCCTAAAGGGATTGGACAGGCTAGATGCAGGAAGATTCTTCCCGATGTTGGGGAAGTCCAGAACGAGGGGTCACAGTTTGAGGATAAAGGGGAAGCCTTTTAGGACCGAGATTAGGAAAAACTTCTTCACACAGAGAGGGGTGAATCTGTGGAATTCTCTGCCACAGGAAACAGTTCACTGGCTATATTTAAGAGGGAGTTAGATATGGCCCTTGTGGCTAAAGGGATCGGGGGTATGGAGGGAAGGCTGGTACAGGGTTCTGAGTTGGATGATCAGCCATGATCATACTGAATGGCAGTGCAGGCTCAAAGGGCCGAATGGCCTACTCCTGCACCTATTTTCTATGTTTCTATGTTGGTGAGTACTGTACACCCTTTTATGTTAACTTTCTACGATTTATTATGTTGAATATTAAATTGATGAGATATAATACAAATGTTTCCTTGAGGTACTGCTTTTGTGTCATACTGGTAAGAAAATGTGAATAAATTACAGATAAAACATATTTAGGAAGCCCTCCAGAATGCATCCCTATTTTCTCCATTTAAATAATTATTCACATTATGTGTTTTCCATACTATGCGTCGACTGCGAGGAACATATCCCCCGCATATAACGAGGATAGGGTGTATGTGCAGTGGAGTGCATTCTGACTGGCTGCATCACCACTTTGTATGGTGGCTCCAATGCACAGGATCACAAGGCGGTTGTAACTCAGCCAGCTCCATCGTGGACACCATTGAGGACATCGTCATCTGGAATTGCCCTCCACTCATTACCACCGTCAGCAAGGAGATACGGGAACCCGAACACTCACTCAACAATTCAGGAACAGTTACTCCTCCTCCGTCATCAAATTTGTGAATGACTCATGAACAAATGCACAACATGTCACTGTTCCAGTATTTACTTATTCTGCAATATAGGATTGTGTCTTCTGGAATTGCCCTCCACTCATTACCACCGTCAGCAAGGAGATACGGGAACCCGAACACTCACTCAACAATTCAGGAACAGTTACTCCTCCTCCGTCATCAAATTTGTGAATGACTCATGAACAAATGCACAACATGTCACTGTTCCAGTATTTACTTATTCTGCAATATAGGATTGTGTCTTCTGGAATTGGCCTCCACTCATCACCACCATCAGCGAGGAGATACAAGAAGCTGAACACTCACCCTCAACAATTCAGGAACAGCTACCTCCCCTCCGTCATCAAATTTGTGAACAGTCCATGAACAAATGTGCACTATGTCTTTATTCTTTTCTGCAGTATTTATTTATTTTATAACATAGTAATTTTATGTCTTTGCAAAACATCGAATTTCATTTCGTATAAGACAGTGATAATAGGAGATTCAGATTCTGACAGGAAGCAGATGATGATGATTGATAGTCATTTCCCCAACTGGAGGCTGGTGATTAATGGGGTAAGCCAAGGGTCAGTGATCTGGGAGTGAACTTCGTCATTAATGTGCAGCAAGTTTGGAAACACCTCTTCACTGGTATATGTCTTCCAAAACATCTCCACTTCTTTCTTTTACCTCTTCAGCAATCATGATTTTCTCCTCAGTAAACAGCGGAGAGAAACATCTTACCCCATCTCCTGTACCTAAATGTACCCTTCTCTTTTTTTCCGACCAGAGTCTCAATATCTCGTTAGCCAAAGTTTCTAAACGTGCCAGGTTTACCTTTCACGGGAACATGGTGGTCCTAGACTCGTGATCTCACTCTTCAATCCTCTGCCTTGTTATTAGTTCCTTTCCCTTCAAACAGATTCAGCCTAGCTATCTGGGCCAGCTCCGGCTTAATTCTCTTCAAATTAGTCCGGGTCCAGCTCTGCACCGTTACTCTGAGAGGGTGTTCTTGTGTGGGATACTGCGCCCTGGATAGGGGCAGCTGTGTGGGACCCTCAGCTCTCAGGAGGGGCTGCTGTGTGGGACCCTCAGCTCTGGGGCAGGGCTGCCGTGTGGACTGAAGGACAGGCCTCCTGGCGTACCGTCACAAGCTGGGGTACCGCCTCTCATAAAAATCCTTCACCAAGGGCCGATGACCCGACAGAGGAACACGGGATACCAGATCACTAACGAGTCTACAACAGCAAAAGTCCACTTATGCTAATGTGTGTGTGTGTGTTTGAAACAGATCCCTCGGTCGCTGAACCGTTGACGTGGGGAGTCCCCTGCAGAAACTCGCTCCAGTTCAGTCACTGACTGACGTTCGGCGAGTGGAGCCCCCTGACTGGCTGCACTCCTTGAGATCGTCACTGGAGGGCGCTGCTGCCTCTTACTGCCGCCTTCCACAACAGCCCGGCTGCCCTGCTGAAGTTACAGAGATCACCCGACTTTCAGGGAGACTTCTTGGGATTAATGAGCAGGCTCACCCTGTGAGCCCAAGCAGGGAGCTCAGATGGCCCTTTGCTACCCTTTAGATTCAGGTAATGAGTATAGATATACCGGGGGAGCATTCTGACAGGCTGCATCACTGTCTGATTCGGGGGGCTACTGCAAAGAACCGAAAGAAGCTGCAGAGGGTTATAAATCTAGTCAGCTCCATCCTGGGTACTAGCCTACAAAGTACCCAGGAGATCTTCAAGGAGCGGTGTCTCAGAAACGCAGCGTCCATTATCAAGGGTCTCCAGCACCCAGGGCATGCCCTTTTCTCACTGTTACCATCAGGTAGGAGGTACAGAAGCCTGAAGAGACACACTCAGCGATTCAGGAACAGCTTCTTCCCCTCTGCCATCCGATTCCTAAATGGACATTGAACCCGTGAGCACCTCCTCACTTTTAAAATATATATTATTTCAGTTTTTGCACGATTTTTTATCTATTCATTATACATAGAAACATAGAAAACATAGAAAATAGGTGCAGGAGTAGGCCATTCGGCCCTTCGAGCCTGCACCGCCATTTATTATGACCATGGCTGATCATCCAACTCAGAACCCCGCCCCAGCCTTCCCTCCATACCCCCTGATCCCCGTAGCCACAAGGGCCATATCTAACTCCCTCTTAAATATAGCCAATGAACTGGCCTCAACTGTTTCCTGTGGCAGAGAATTCCACAGATTCACCACTCTCTGTGTGAAGAAGTTTTTCCTAATCTCGGTCCTAAAAGGCTTCCCCTTTATCCTCAAACTGTGACCCCTTGTTCTGGACTTCCCCAACATCAGGAACAATCTTCCTGCATCTAGCCTGTCCAATCCCTTTAGGATTTTATACGTTTCAATCAGATCCCCCCTCAATCTTCTAAATTCCAACGAGTACAAGCCCAGTTCATCCAGTCTTTCTTCATATGAAAGTCCTGCCATCCCAGGAATCAATCTGGTGAACCTTCTTTGTACTCCCTCTATGGCAGGGATGTCTTTCCTCAGATTAGGGGACCAAAACTGCACACAATACTCCAGGTGTGGTCTCACCAAGGCCTTGTACAACTGCAGTAGTACCTCCCTGCTCCTGTACTCGAATCCTCTCGCTATAAATGCCAGCATACCATTCGCCTTTTTCACCGCCTGCTGTACCTGCATGCCCACTTTCAATGACTGGTGTATAATGACACCCAGGTCTCGTTGCACCTCCCCTTTTCCTAATCGGCCACCATTCAGATAATAATCTGTTTTCCTATTTTTGCCACCAAAGTGGATAACTTCACATTTATCCACATTAAATTGCATCTGCCATGAATTTGCCCACTCACCCAACCTATCCAAGTCACTCTGCATCCTCTTAGCATCCTCCTCACAGCTAACACTGCCACCCAGCTTCGTGTCATCCGCAAACTTGGAGATGCTGCATTTAATTCCCTCATCCAAGTCATTAATATATATTGTAAACAACTGGGGTCCCAGCACTGAGCCTTGCGGTACCCCACTAGTCACGGCCTGCCATTCTGAAAAGGTCCCGTTTATTCCCACTCTTTGCTTCCTGTCTGCTAACCAATTCTCCATCCACATCAATACCTTACCCCCAATACCGTATGCTTTACGTTTGCACACTAATCTCCTGTGTGGGACCTTGTCAAAAGCCTTTTGAAAATCCAAATATACCACATCCACTGGTTCTCCCCTATCCACTCTACTAGTTACATCCTCAAAAAATTCTATGAGATTCGTCAGACATGATTTTCCTTTCACAAATCCATGCTGACTTTGTCCGATGATTTCACCGCTTTCCAAATGTGCTGTTATCACATCTTTGATAACCGACTCCAGCAGTTTCCCCACCACCGACGTTAGGCTAACCGGTCTATAATTCCCCGGTTTCTCTCTCCCTCCTTTTTTAAAAAGTAGGGTTACATTAGCCACCCTCCAATCCTCAGGAACTAGTCCAGAATCTAACGAGTTTTGAAAAATTATCACTACTGCATCCACTATTTCTTGGGCTACTTCCTTAAGCACTCTGGGATGCAGACCATCTGGCCCTGGAGATTTATCTGCCTTCAATCCCTTCAATTTACCTAACACCACTTCCCTACTAACATGTATTTTGCTCAATTCCTCCATCTCACTGGACCCTCTGTCCCCTACTATTTCTGGAAGATTATTTATGTCCTCCTTAGTGAAGACAGAACCAAAGTAGTTATTCAATTGGTCTGCCATGTCCTTGCTCCCCATAATCAATTCACCTGTTTCTGTCTGTAGGGGACCTACATTTGTCTTTACCAGTCTTTTCCTTTTTACATATCTTTTAAAGCTTTTACAGTCAGTTTTTATGTTCCCTGCCAGTTTTCTCTCATAATCTTTTTCCCCTTCCTAATTAAGCCCTTTGTCCTCCTCTGCTGACCTCTGAATTTCTCCCAGTCCTCAGGTGAGCCACTTTCTCTGGCTAATTTGTATGCTTCTTCTTTGGAATTGATACTATCCCTAATTTCTCTTGTCAGCCACAGGTGCACTACCTTCCTTGATTTATTCTTTTGCCAAACTGGGATGAACAATTGTTGTAGTTCATCCATGCAACCTTTAAATGCTTGCCATTGCATATCCACCGTCAATCCTTTAAGTGTCATTTGCCAGTCTATCTTAGCTAATTCACGTCTCATACCTTCAAAGTTACCCCTCTTTAAGTTCAGAACCTTTGTTTCTGAATTAACTATGTCACTCTCCATCTTAATGAAGAATTCCACCATATTATGGTCACTCTTACCCAAGGGGCTTCTCACGACAAGATTGCTAATTAACCCTTCCTCATTGCTCAATACCCAGTCTAGAATAGCCTGCTCTCTAGTTGGTTCCTCGACATGTTGGTTCAAAAAACCATCCCGCATACATTCCAAGAAATCCTCTTCCTCAGCACCTTTACCAATTTGGTTCACCCAATCTACATGTAGATTGAAGTCACCCATTATAACTGCTGTTCCTTTATTGCACACATTTCTAATTTCCTGTATACTGTATTTATTATTTTCTTCTTCTATATTATGTATTACATTGAACGGCTGTTAACAAATTTCACAACACATGCCGGTGATAATAAACCTGATTCAGATTCATAGTCTCAGGTAAAGTCAATTCGGTCATTAAACTCGAGGAATGGTCACGCAGTCGCAGGATGAGAAAGATTTCCCCCTAGAGTGCAGTCCATCTTAATGAGGGAGCGAGGGCTTCATTATACTCAGACTTGGACCTGACATGACTGTGCTTCAGTTCTGGGTTAAGCAGGTTGTTCACCCCAACGACAATGTATGAGAAGGTTTATTTTTAAATATTACAAGAATTTCTGCTGCTTGAAGGCCGGGGTTGTGTAACATCTTCTCCCTTCGTCAGATCCCATGGAATCCGTGTACGTCAGGGTCTTGGATACCCAATGACCCTACTTAGTATGAAATCCAAGCTGAAATGGCTTTAAGTTGGGTCATTGGATATCCAAATCTAAATGGCTGTTTCCAATCCTGTGTCCTTAATCCGCAGCGGCTCTGCATTTATTTTGATAGTGTCTCCTACTGTATCTTGCTAGCGGATGGACAGTCTCTGGGAAATAAAGGTGAAGACCTCAGAGCAAGATTACTCTGCCAGAGGGACATCAAGGTCTGCTTTGTACTTTTCAACAGAAACCCGCCTACCTGCCGCCATTTCGGATGCAACGCTGCAGCCCGATGGTTGCACCGTTCTCCGCTGAGCAGGACAGCTCAGTTTTTGAAGGTAGAGGAGGTGCTTGTATTTATTTCACTTCATACATCCAAGGGTGTAAAAATCTTTATGTTGCATCTCTGTCGCAATGTACAAGCAAAAAGAAGGGAAATGTGGGAGGATAGTGCCCAAACACTGAGATTGTATACATAAAAGTTGCTGGTGAACGCAGCAGGCCAGGCAGCATCTCTAGGAAGAGGTACAGTCGACGTTTCGGGCCGAGACCCTTCGTCAGGACTAACTGAAGGAAGAGCTAGTAAGAGATTTGAAAGGGGGAGGGGGAGATCCAAAATGATAGGAGAAGACAGGAAGGGGAGGGATGGAGCCAAGAGCTGGACAGGTGATTGGCAAAAGGGATATGAGAGGATCGTGGGACTAGGGAGAAAGAAAGGGGGAGGGGAGAAGCCCAGAGGATGGGCAAGGGATATAGTGAGAGGGACAGAGGGAGAATAAGAGACAGAGAAAAAATATATTATAATAATAATAAATAAATAATGGACGGGGTACAAGGGGGAGGTGGAGCATTAACAGAAGTTAGAGAAGTCATTGTTCATGCCATCAGGTTGGAGGCTACCCAGATGGAATATAAGGTGTTGTTCCTCCAACCTGAGTGTGGCTTCATCTTGACAGTAGAGGAGGCCGTGGAGGTGGCATGGAAGGAACAACACCTTATATTCCGTCTGGGTAGCCTCCAACCTGATAGCATGAACATTGACTTCTCAAACTTACATTAATGACCCACCTCCCCTTCATATCCTATCTGTTACTTATTTATTATGATTATATATATTTTTTTCTCTCTCTCCTTTTTCTCCCTCTGTCCCTCTCACTATACCCCTTGCCCATCCTCCGGGCTTCCCCCTCCCCCTTTTTTTCTCCCTAGGCCTCCTGTCCCACGATCCTCTCGTATCCCTTTTGCCAATCACCTGTCCAGCTCTTGGCTCCATCCCTCCCCCTCCTGTCTTCTCCTATCATTTCGGATCTCCCCCTCCCCCTCCCACTTTCAAATCTCTTACTAGCTCTTCTTTCAGTTAGTCCTGACGAAGGGTCTCGGCCTGAAACATCGACTGTACCTCTTCCTAGAGATGCTGCCTGGCCTGCTGCATTCACCAGCAACTTTTATGTGTGTTGCTTGAAATTCTAGCATCTGCAGATTTCCTCGTGTTTGAGATTGTATATGTAATTGTTTTGTAGACATACATGAACAGGCAGATGCACAATCAGATCAGTGTACAGTCAGATTTGCAATCAGATCAAAGTGTATTGATGAGTCTGATGGCCTGGTGAAAGAAGCTGTCCCGGAGCCTGTTGGTCCTGGCCTTAATGCTGTGGTACCTTATGCCAGACGGTAGCCAGTGAAACAGTTTGTGGTTGGGGTGGCTGGAGCGCCTGATGATGCCTGAGGCTGCTGTAAATGTTCCGAGTGGAGGGAAGTTCACATCGACAGATGTGCTGGGCTCTCTGCAGTGCCTTGCGACTGAGGGTAGTACAGTTCCTGTACCAGGCAGTGACACAGCCAGTCAGGATGCTCTGGATGGAACCCCTGCAGAAAGCCCTGAGGATCTGGGGACTCATGCAGAGCTTCTTCAGCTGCCTGAGGTGTCAGAGCCGCTGTTGTGCCTCTTACCTGCCCTCTCTCTAACTCCCTTCTCTGTCCTTCTAAGTCTCCCCCTCTCGCTCTCTCCCTCACCTCCCTCTTTCTTCCTCTCCCCTTCCCGCTCTCTTCCTCTTTCTCCAGTAGGCTTTGTGATTAACTCATTGTGGTGCACATGTGTGGCAATTCTGTCTGAGTCCGAGAACATCTAATGGTAAAGTGTTGACCTTACTATCTGTCGTAGGGTGCTTTCTGCCATCATCCTGGTAGCAGTGTATGTTCCACCGCAGGCCAACATCATCCAGCCACTGGAGGAGCTGAGCACTGTGATGAGCAGGCAGGTGACACGCACCCTGATGCCTTCCGTATCATTGTGGTGGGGATTTCAACCTGGCCAACTTGAAGAAGTCTCTGAACAATCCTCAGCAACGTATCAGCTGTGGAACCAGAGGAGCTCACACACTTGACCACCATAGAGAACGCTCATCATTGCATCCCACACCCACACTTGGCTGTACTCTACTCCCATTAGGCAGGGACTAAAGATCACAGCACTGGTAGTGAAGACCAGGGTCAAGGGAGATGGACGAGCACTTACTGGACAGCCTTGAGTTGCTGGACTGGACAATACTCAGGGATTCATCTTCAAGTCTGAATGAATATGTCACAGTCGTCATAGATTGCATTGAGACCTATGTGAATGAGTGTGTGCCTTCCAGAACATAGCGGACATTCCCATACTAAAAGCCATAGATGAGCCAGGAGATTCGTGGTCTGCTGAGTGTTAGATCTGTAGCATTAAGGGCTGGTGATCCAGAACTTATAAAAAGTTCAGGTTTAACTGATGGAAGGCTATTTTGATTGAGGTTACAGAAGGAATTGGATGCAAGTCAGATCTGGCAGGGGTTGCAGAATTGGAATATGCTGTGGTAAATTGTTAACTGAGCCAGCTGTATAATGGGTACAACCTGCTTTTATTATCTGATAGAATTGTGGGTGATTGTCTTGGACATTTCTCTTGCAATCACAAGACCTTGTTGGACATTGATAGTTCGATGCTGCAGGCCTGTGTCCTTGCTTGGTGATGTGACAGGTGGTGGGTGGCTGTGTCGCCTTGGCTGTAGTGAGGATTAGGCCTCAAGCCGTGGGCTTGCCAGCTGCAGCAGTCCAGGAGAGGTGACGCCAGAGGCAGTACAGCGCGGTGTCTGTGCTCAGTTAGCGACTGGCCTGTCCAGAGGATGCTGCCCTGAAGCTTTCAATCAGTGGAATGACAGATGGGTTGCGTGCGTTTGTGCATTGCCGGAAATTACCATCAATTTGTGGGACATGTTGCTGAGGGTCTTGGGGCTATATTTGTGTTTTTTCCATGACTATGTTTTTTTTTGCTTGCTATTTTGAATGTGCTGTGTATGTTTTAAACCTTGGCTGTGTCCATGTATGGTTTGATGATAATTAAACTAGGTTTGATTTGATTTGTTAAGCCACAGCTGGAGAATTTTAGTCTTGCAGGAACAGGAAGGCAAGAGTTGTTTTCTTTATAGCAAATAAGGTTGAGGGAAGATTTAACTGGTATATGTGAATTACAAGGTGACCACACTGTATAATAGATAAAGCCTCATATATTAATAAACAAAGGGTGTAGATTAATGTAATTAAGGAAAGGATTAGTGAGAATTCATTCAGTCCTGTAGTTGGTGGGATTGGTTGAGAAGGTGCCGAAGATGGAAATACATTCACATCCGGAAATACCCTGACAAAACGAAGTGATGAGAAGTGAGGTGGGGTGGCCAGAATCCACTGTAACTCCAACCAGCCTGGATACAATTGTTTGGGCGATGGGACTTTCTTCAACAGCTCCAGGAATTGCAAACAGTTTGTGATGTACATGGCAGCCCTGGAGATAAGCAGGCAGAAGAACCCAGGAGTTGCAATACTGTACAACAGCAATATGTAGGGTATAAAGAAGGTATGAGATGGATTTGGCAAGCAGGGTTAAACATAATCCCAAGGGGTCCTGCAGTTATACTAATAGACAAAGGGTGACTCAGGTAAGAAGAGGTCCCGTCAAAGGTGACCTGTGTGTGGAGCTGTAGGAGATGGTTGAGGTTCTTAATGCCTACTTTTCCACACTGTTTTCTAAGGAGAATATCCTGGTAGAATCTCAGATGGTGATGAGGGGGCATGCAGGAGCGAGATATACCAGCTAGTTGAGCAGTGTCTCAGCAATGTCAGTAAGACTGAAAAGGTAGAGTTCTGAACGGTAAGACGAGGGAATGCACACAGTCCTTGTAGAGGGATCAAAAGTGGCGGGAGTGAGCAATTTCAAGTTCCTAGGTGTCGATATCTCACAGGACAAGGTCTAACATCGTATGGGCAGTGAAGGACTGATCAGGAATGGTCAGTAAGGTTTTGTGTGAGGAGTTCATGTCTGACAAATCTTTTGGAGATTTGTGAAAGTGATAGATAAAGGTAGGGTAGTGAATATTGTAATGTAGATTTTAGTAAGGCCTTTCACAAAGTTCTGCATACTGGGCTAATCTGGAGGGTATGGTTCAAACTTGAAAGTAAGTCTATCATGAAAGTATGTATAATCTTTTGCCCCTTAACCAGTGATGATAACTTCACTCAACTTACTCCATCATTAGTCCTAATCTGTTCTCAACTTCCCTCACCCCATCACTGAATGGTTCTCACAACCTATAGACTCACTTTTAAGGACTCTTCATCTCATGCTCTTGATATTGCTTGCTTACTTATTTATGATTATTGTTTTTTTCTTTTGTATTTGCGTAGAAACATAAAAAACCTGCAGCACATAGATTGTTGCTTTTCGCACATTGGTTGTTTGTTCACCCTGTTGTTCTTTCCTTGATTCAATAACGATTCTTGGATTTAATGCCGCTGCCTGCAAGAAAATGCATCTGAGGGTTGTATATGGTGACATATATGTATTTTGATGATAAATTTATTTTGAACTTTGAACATTGAATATGCTACTTTGAGTTGCATGGAATTTAGGGGGAACCAAGAGAGGTGGATTCAGAAATGGCTAAATTATAGGCAGTTAGGTGTACCTCAAGGATATATCTGGCTCTACTGTCTCTAAACTCATGACTGTGTGGCTGGGTACAGATCAAATACCATCTATAACTGTTTATCAATTTGCAGACAACAGCACTGTTTTCAACAAAATATCAGATGGCGACAAGGAGGCGTGCAGGAGTGAAATAGACAGGCTGGTGCAGTGGTGTCACTGCAACACATCAGCAGATTGTAGACTTCAGGAAGGAGAGGCTGGAAAAACACCCACGCCAGTGCTCAGTATGGGGGTGAGTGGTGGAAAGGGTGAGCTGCTTCAAGCTCCCGGGTGTTAACAGTCAGAGGATTTGTCTTGGGCTCAATACATCGATTCAGTCATAAAGAAGATCAGCAGGTCTACTTCATTAGCAGTTTGAGGAGATTTGGAATGTCACCAAGGACTTTTGCAAATTTCTATATATGTGCAGTGGAGTGCATTCTGACTGGCTGCATCACCACTTTGTATGGTGGCTCCAATGCACAGGATCACAAGGCGGTTGTAACTCTGCCAGCTCCATCGTGGACACCATTGAGGACATCGTCATCTGGAATTGCCCTCCACTCATTACCACCGTCAGCAAGGAGATACAGGAACCCGAACACTCACTCAACAATTCAGGAACAGTTACTCCTCCTCCGTCATCAAATTTGTGAATGACTCATGAACAAATGCACAACATGTCACTGTTCCAGTATTTACTTATTCTGCAATATAGGATTGTGTCATCTGGAATTGGCCTCCACTCATCACCACCATCAGCGAGGAGATACAAGAAGCTGAACACTCACCCTCAACAATTCAGGAACAGCTACCTCCCCTCCGTCATCAAATTTGTGAACAGTCCATGAACAAATGTGCACTATGTCTTTATTCTTTTTTGCAATATTTATTTATTTTGTAACATTGTAATTTTATGTCTTTGCAAAACGTTGAATTTCATTTCGTATAAGACAGTGATAATAGGAGATTCAGATTCTGACAGGAAGCAGATGATGATGATTGATAGTCATTTCCCCAACTGGAGGCTGGTGATTAATGGGGTAAGCCAAGGGTCAGTGATCTGGGAGTGAACTTCATCATTAATGTGCAGCAAGTTTGGAAACACCTCTTCACTGGTATATGTCTTCCAAAACATCTCCACTTCTTTCTTTTATCTCTTCAGCAATCATGATTTTCTCCTCAGTAAACAGTGGAGAGAAACATCTTACCCCATCTCCTGTACCCAATATGTACCTTTCTCTTTTTCCGACCAGAGTCTCAATATCTCGTTAGCCAAAGTTTCTAAACGTGCCAGGTTTACCTTTCACGGGAACATGGTGGTCCTAGGCTCGTGATATCACTCTTCCATGCTCCGCCTTGTTATTAGTTCCTTTCCCTTCAAACAGGTTCAGCCAAGTGACCTGTGCCAGCTCCAACTTAATTCCCTTCAAATTAGCCAGGGTCCAGCTCTGCACCGTTACTCTGAGAGGGTGTTCTGGTGTGGGATACTGCGCCCTGGATAGGGGCTGCTGTGTGGGACCCTCAGCTCTCAGGAGGGGCTGCTGTGTGGGACCCTCGGCTCTCAGGAGGGGCTGCTGTGTGGGACCCTCGGCTCTCAGGAGGGGCTGCTGTGTGGGACCCTCGGTTCTCAGGAGGGGCTGCTGTGTGGGACCCTATGCTTTGGACCCTACCATCACAAACTGGGGTACCGCCTCTCATAAAAATCCTTCACCTAGGGCCGATGTCGTTGGTACCCACATGGACCATGACCACTGGATCTTTTCCCTCCCACTGCAAATTCCTCTGCAGGTCAGATAAAATGTCCTGAACCCAGGCACCAGGCAGGCAACACAGCCTTCGGGATGCTCTATCCTTGCAACAGAGAACTCTGTCTATTCCCCTGACTATACTATCCCCAGTTACCACTACATTTCTCTTCTCTCCCCCCTCTTGAATGGCTCCCCGAACTACAGTGCCACAGTTAGGTTGCTGGTCCTTCCTACAGCCCCCACTCCCATCCACACAGAGAGCAAGAATCTCAGACCTGTTGGACAAGCTGAAGGACTGAGGCTCCTCCAGCACTGTCTCTTAGATTCCACTACCTGCCTCACTCGCAGTCACACCCTCCTGTCCCTGACCACAGACCAAACTTGGGGCTGCTAATCTAATGGGTGTGACTCCCCGCTGAAACAGAGAATCCAGGTAACTCTCCCCCTCCCTGATGTGCCACAGTGTTTGAAGCTCAGATTCCATGCCATCAGCTTTAAGCTTGAGTTCCTGGTGCAGCCAATACTTGCTGCAGATGTGGTCACCAGGAACCACAATGGGGTCCACCAGCTCCCACATCATGTAGCTACAGCACATCACCTGATCCTGCATCATCCCTACTTTATTTAATTAGCTGTGATTTAGTGACTTTTTATTCAACTGCTAGTTACCGGCTAGTTACCTGTGCCTCCTCGCCAAAGCCTCAAGTTCCCACTCCTACACTGGTCCACTCACACAATGGCCGCTCTGCTTTGGCCCTGCTTTACTTTTATCTGCTCCTGCTAATGAATCGTGAATCGATCGGTCCTCCGCTAATGCGCCGAGCCCTGTGAAACGCACTTGTTTTGAACTCTCCTCCCCGACCTCTCTCTGTCTGCGAATTGATTGGTGCGCCGCTAATGGTGCGTGCTAAGGGTCAGTGTCCTGACCTCTGGGGGTGCACTTTATACTGCCCTGTGCATTTATCCACATCAATGTCTGTAAGGCTGGAAATATCTCTTCACTGGTAATATGTCTTCCAAAACATCACCACTTGTTTCTTTTATCTCCTGAGCAATCGTGATTTTCTCCTCAGTAAACGGCAGGAAGAAATAGCTTACCCCATCTCCTATACCCAATGTATGTTTCCTTTTTTTCGACCGGAGTCTCAACATCTCGTTGGGCAAAGTTTCTAAACGTGTCAGGTTTACTTTTCACCTTAACAGGATCATGGTGGTCCTAGACTCTCGATATCACTCTTTAATTCTCCCACCTGTTGTTAGCTCCTACCCCTTCAAACAGATTCAGCCAAGTGGCCTGAGCCGGATCCTACTTAATTCCCCCCAAATTAGCCCGGCTCCAGCTTCTCTGGTGTGGAATTCTGCGCCCTGGGTAGAGGCTACTGTGTGGGACCCTCAGCTCGAAGGAGGAGCCCTCCACCCTGACTTGCGACTGAAGGACAGGCCTCCCAGGCGCACCACCACAAACCGGGGTACCGCACTAACTAAAAATCCTTCACCCTGATCCGACAGAGGAACCCAGGCTACAAGATCACTAACGAGTCTACAACAGCAAAAGTCCACTTATGCTAATGTGTGTGTGTGTTTGAAACAGATCCCTCGGTCGCTGAACCGTTGACGTGGGGAGTCCCCTGCATAAACTCGCTCCAGTTCAGTCACTGACTGACGTTCGGCGAGTGGAGCCCCCTGACTGGCTGCACTCCTTGAGATCGTCACTGGAGGGCGCTGCTGCCTCTTACTGCCGCCTTCCACAACAGCCCGGCTGCCCTGCTGAAGTTACAGAGATCACCCGACTTTCAGGGCGACTTCTTGGGATTAATGACCCCAAGCAGGGTGCTCTTAGTTTCAGGTATGATGCATTCTCTCAGGTAAAGTCAATTCGGTCATTAAACTGGAGGAATGGTCACGCAGTCGCAGGATGAGAATTGAATTGAGTTGACTATTTCTTGCATCCTTCACATACATGAGGAGTAAAAATCTTTACGGTACATCTAAATGTGCAATCATAGAAATTTATAATAAATAGAACAGTCAATGTAATATAGAGTGCATTCAAATCAGCGTGAACACGAGGAACTCTGCAGATGCTGGAATTTCAAGCAACACACATAAAAGTTGCTGGTGAACACAGCAGGCCAGGCAGCATCTATTGGAAGGGGTACAATCGACGTTTCGGGCTGGGACCCTTCGTCAGGACTAACTGAAAGAAGAGCTAGTAAGAGATTTGAAAGTGGGAGGAGGAGGGGGAGATCCGAAATGATAGGAGAAGACAGGAGGGGGAGGGATGGAGCCAAGAGCTGGACAGGTGATTGGCAAAAGGGATATGAGAGGATCATGGGACAGGAGCCCCAGGGAGAAAGAAAAGGGGGAGGAGAAAGCCCAGAGGATGGGAAAGGGATACAGTGAGAGGGACAGAGGGAGAAAAAGGAGAGAGAGAGAAAAAAGAATGTGTATATAAATAAGTAAATAACGAATGGGGTACGAGGGGGAGCTGGGGCATTAGCGGAAGTTTGAGAAGTCAATGTTCATGCCATCAGGTTGGAGGCATCAGACTGATGGCCCGGTGGAAGAAGCTGTCCCGGAGCCTGTTGACCCTGGCTTTTATGCTGCGGTACCGCAACTGGAACAGTTTGTGGTTGGGGTGTCCTGGGGCCCCAGTGATCCTTTTCACACCTGTCTTTGTAAGTGTCCTGAATCATGGGAAGTTCACATCGACAGATGCACTGGGCTGTCCACACCACTCTCTGCAGAGTCCTGCGATTGAGGGAAGTACAGTTCCCATACCAGGCAGTGATGCAGCCAGTCAGGATGCTCTCATTTGTGCCCCTGTAGAAAGTTCTTAGGATTTGGGGTCCCATATCAAACTTCCTCAATTGTCTGAGATGAAAGAGGCGCTGTTATGCCTTTTTCACCACACAGCTGGTGTGTATAGACCATGTGAGATCCTCGGTGATGTGTATGCCAAGGGACTTGAAGCTGTTGACCCTCTCAACCCCAGATCCATTGTTGTCAATAGGGGTTTGCCTGTCTCCATTCCTCCTGTAATCCACAACCAGCTCCTTTGTTTTTGCGACATTAAGGGAGAGGTTGTTTTCTTGACACCACTGTGTCAGTGAGATGACTTCTTCCCTGTAGGCCACCTTGTTATCATTTGAGATAAGACCAATCAATGTACAGTAGTGTTGTCGGCAAATGTAATTACCAGATTGGAGCTGTGGGTGGCGGTACAGTCACGGGTACAGTATACAGTGCAGGGAGTAAAGGAGGGGCCTCAGAACCCCCCTCCTCCCCGAGTACAGATTATCTAAATGAGAGAGCGGGGGTTCCAGTATACCGAGACCTGGAACCTTACGTGATTATGCTTTACCTCTGGGTTAAACATCTCATTCACCACCACTACAATGTATGAGAAATTTTTTTTTTGAAATATTAGAAGGCCGGTGTAGTTAAGCCTCTGCTCACTTCGTTAGATCGCATGGAATCCGTGGTCCATCCGACCGTTCGGATCCTGGATCTCCAACGACTCAACTTTGGATGAAATCCAAGCTGGAATGGTTTTGGGTAGGGAACATAGAACATAGAAATCTACTCCACATTACAGGCCCTTTGGCCCACAATGTTGTGCTATACAAATAACCAGCAGGTTTCAATGAGACCCTCCCCCATTCACGTGATTACTTTGAGTACAGAAGCAGAGATACCAAATGTTCAATATGAATCTTTTCATTCTGGCAATCTCTGGCTGCTCTCCAGGGCCATCACGTCTTTCCTTACATAGTAATATTGCTCGCAATAATTTAAATGCAGTCCCACCAGCTCCACACATTCTGGCTTTGATACCCCTTGATTTCATTTGCATTCTTTCATCTCACTTGCAAATTAACCCACAGGAAATTCTGAACTTGTCCCATAGATTGGATATCCAAATTTAAATGGTTGTTTCCAATCCTGTGTGTGTGTGTGTCTGTGTGTGTGTGTGTGTGTGTGTGTGTGTGTCTGTGTGCGTGTGTGTCTGTGTGTGTGTGTGTGTGTGTGCTGTGTGTGTGTTTGTGTGTGTGTGTGTGTGTCTGTGTGTGTGTGTGTGTGTCCCCTTATTCCACAACGGCTCTACAATTATCTTGATTAGATTTTTTTTGATTATGAGGACACTCACTCCTTGTTTATTGTCATTTAGAAATGCATGCACTAAGAAATGTGTCCATTGTGTCTCCTTTTGCATGCTGCCGGCGAGTGTGCCATCTCTGGAAAATAAATGAAATTAATGTGAAATCTCAGAGCAAGATTGCTGTACCAGAGGACCATCAGGGACTACTTTGTGCATTTTCACAGAAACATGGCCATTTTGGCTTCACCATTCTTTGCAAAGTATGGCAGTTCAGTTTTAGAAAGGTAGAGGAGGGGGGAGTATGCTTTGTGATTAACTCGTTGTGGTGCACGGATGTGGCTTTTCTGTCTCCATCCTGGAACACCTAACGGTCAAACGTGGTCTTCTTTTTAAAATCTCCTGTGGCGCTTTTCCGCCGCCATCCTGGTAGCGGTGTAGGTTCCACCTCACGCCAACGTCAGACAGGCCCTGGAGGAGCTGAGCACTGTGATGAGCAGGCCTTCTGCATCTTTGAGAGGGATTTCAAACTGGCCTGTTTGGAGATGCCTCCGGGCAACCTCTATCAGCATATCAGCTGCGCGACCAGAGGAGCCAACAAACCTGACCACCATGGAGAACGCTGACCGTGCAGATCGGCACCCACATTTTGGAATGTCCGATCACCCGGTTGTCCTAATGCTGGCAGCGCACAGGCAGAGACCAAAGGCAGTGCACCGGTAGTGAGGACCAAAGTCAAGGGAGCTGGAGGAGCACTTACTGGACTGGACAATATTCAGGGATCCATCTTAAAGTCCGAATGGACACGCCGCAGTTCTCACCGTCTTCATCGAGAACTGTGCGGATGAGCGGCGCGCCTTCCAGAACGTACCGGACATTCCCAAACCAAAAGCCGTGGATGAATCCGGAGATTCCCGCTCTGGCGGGGGTACTTTCTACACACCGAAACCTAACGTTATGACTGGCTGGGGCGCTTCACTCCCTGATGAGCTAAGAGTCTTTCATGCACGCTTTGAAAGAGAATAAAAGTGCATCCCTGCGAGTCCCCGGAGGATTCAATATCTCTGACTGGGAGACCGACATCGGAATTTCTCTCATGAGGGTGAGCTCTCGGATGGCGTCAAGCCCCGATGGTGTATGTGTATGGATTCTGATATACTGTGGCAATCAACAAGGACATCTTCAATTTCTCACTGCTGCAGTCGGAGGTTCCCAGTTGCTTCAAAAAGCGACAACCATGCCCATGAAGATATGTATTTTCATTAGGAGCTTGCGGGGACCAGCACGTCACCAAAAGCGCTCGCATGTTTCTAGGAAAGCATCTTAACGGGTGGCATGGCCGTCCGGCGTTGGGGTTGGGGGAAGGGACGCTGCACTACACAGGAACGGAAAGAGCTGTGTAACAATGTAAACGGAGCCAGCTCTGCCGTGAGCACTGGCCGTTTTTTATCATGCGATTGTCTTTCATTGCACGAATGAATGTCCCGCTTTAAGACCTGCAGCGAAAACGGTCAAATTTAATGACATAATCCTCACCCTCCCCAACTCTCCCCGAGCCCGAGGCCGTTTCGACCCCCATTAATCGTCCGGTTTGGCGGGAACTGACCGGTAAAACTGGTGTTTAAAAGTGTGTGTGTGTGTGTGTGGGGGGGCGGGATTGCAAAAAATGAGCTCCTGGAGATAGAGAGAGAAGAACAAGGAGGAGAGAGGAAGGAAGCGCGGGGTGGGGGGGGGGGGAGGAGGGGAGAGAGAAAGGGAGAGAATGAAAGAGAGAGAGAGCGAGCGAACAAATGGGTTTCTTCAGTGAGGGGTATCAGTCACCAACAACCACGCAGCCACTCCCTCGGCTCGCCCTGGGCTGTAGCTTCCCCCGTTTGCGAAGGGTGGGAGGCCCCCAGGTCCTGAGGAAGTTTTAACGTGATCCGTGACCATCGCGTCACGGGCTCCCTCTTCATATAAAATTGCTCCCAGACTCAACACAGCCATCATTTGAAGCGGAGAGCTACCATCGCGTTGAGACCTCTATTGTCGCGACTAGAGCCTGCTCCGGGAGGGAAGACAGAGGAATTATATTTTTAGCCAAAACTCGATCGCACCCACAACAAGATGATTAAATTCTTGATCGTGTTTTTGATGGTTGTTGGAATTGCTGTGACGGAAAACACGGTATGTACAAGTTCCCGATCTCTCTGCTCTACATGTCCGTCTGTGAATCACAATGGTACAGTATTGATTTCCGACAGGTTTCAGTAATAGAAAGGACGCGAGGTCGCCTTCGGACACTAACCCAGCGTACGCGACAAGGTTTCAGAAGTTGGTATGATACCGGCTCATTGTCTTACACAATGATAGCCTGCTTGAATTTCGGAGGGGTCGGCTTCGTGTAATTAACTCTAAATTAACAAGTCTGCTACGATAATGTACCATTGTCCGGAGTTGTTCCCTCCTCGCTTTCTAAATCGGAATTGTTAACTTATCCCAGCCGGACTGACGGGGTTTTGCCCTTCGCTGAGCTGTTCCCGACTTCTGTTGGCGGTGGGGTATAACTTTTCGAGTTTGCCGTGTTCTGATAGTGTTTTAGACGGTGAGTTGTCCTCGCCAGGCGAGGAGGGGGGCTCGCTGCTCCCGAACAGAGCCGAACCTCCAGTGACTTTCCTCCCTGCTCTACTCCGATCTTTCCCACACCGGATAACTTACATTCCAGGGCCGATCCTGACTGGCGACAAAAGGGACGCTGACCAGCCCAGCGGAGCGGTGGCCGCCTCTCCCGTTTTGTCAATTTTAAAGCAAAATCGGAAGCGATGCGAAGTGAACTAGAAACCCGGCTCTAAGATCACAGCGCAGAATTAAAAATCATCGCACCCAGAACCTCGCCCATTCACTTGCACTGATCCAGCAATAAGCATTTGGGGTGGCGGTGCAGGGATACATCTCTACCAATGGACGTGTAAGACGCTCCTTCCCTCCGATAGCCTGCAGGTCACCCACGGGCAAGGTGTAGCCTCCCCTCCCCCCTCTTAGGGTCACGGGAGGCCATGGGATCTGGTGGTGGATGGTCGTATGAGCAGCCTGTGCATATCACAGGTCCTGGTTAAGCGACCACTGACACCCGGCAGACAATCTCTGATTGATAATGGCTGACATGTCATCTGTCTTTTAAAGACACTGCCCAGAAGGAGGTAATGGCAAACCTCTTCTGTAGAAAAACTTAATAGTCTTGGATAAGACCATGATCGCCTACGTAATACACAGGGCAGATAATGATGATGATGCCGATACTATATAGAACCTTGAGGTTCGTCTTTCTACAGGTAGCCACTAAACAAAGAGACCCAAAAGAACCCATTAGATCTGCCCATTGTCTCATTGAGAGAGAGAGAGAGAGAGATTTCTATTTCCCCTTTTAGTATCTATCCACATGCTATATGTCACCATAGATATCGGTAGCGTAGTGGTTAGCACGACGCTTTATGGTGCAGGAGATCTGGGTTCAATTCCCGCTGCTGCCTGTAAGGAGTTTTGTACGTTCTCTTCGTGAATTGTATTTCGTGCACTGGTCGGTAGGTTAATTAGTGGTTGTAAATTGTCCTGTGGTTAGGTTAAGGTTAAATCGGGGGTTGCTGAGTGGTGTGGCCGGGTCAGCCTATTTCACACTGTATAAATAAATACAGTGGCCAAGTGGTTAAGGACTAGCGAATTGGACATGAAGGTCGTGAGTCCGAGCCCCAGCCGAGGCAACGTTTTTTTACCCTTGAGCAAGGCACTTAACCACACATTGCTCTGCGACGACCGTCGTATGGGAAACTGGTGTATGGATCCTAACGCCCTTCCCTTGGACAACATCGGTGTTGTGGAGAGGGGAGACTTCCAGCATTGGCAACTGCTGGTCTTCCATACAACCTTGCCCAGGCCTGCACCCTGGAGAGTGAAGACTTTCCAGGCGCAGATCCATGGTCTCGCAAGACTAACGGATGCCTTCACTTAAATAAATATTCCTTATGTATACATTTATGTATAACACTGAATCTGTGAATTGAGTACATTCTCCTGTGCAATATTTACATGCTGGTGCCCATTCCCTGCATGGACTGTTTTTTAAATTATCGTTGTCCATTCCCACATAGTTAATGGGTGCATGTGTTTGTTTTGTTTTGCAGATAAAACCTGCTACTGGCAGTACCACAAATCAGACGGACAGCAGCATGTCCACCACTCAAACACCCACTATGTCCACCCATCAAGCATCCACTATGACCAACACGGGCACCACTAGTGGCACTGGTACAGGAGGCTTCAGACTGCATTCGTTCAACTGGCTGTTCCTCCCCCTCACCATCACTGCCACCATATTCTACCTCTCCTGCTGAAGGCTGCTTTGGCCTCACTTGGCTACGAGGCAGCACATCATTCAAACATCAGCTCAACACCATGGAGCTCATGATGGGTGTACAGCTCAGCAACTGGATTTCAAACGTTATTCTGTTGTTCCTCTCGTTTCCTGAAGACCAAATCATCACTGGCGAATATCACCTTTGAGTTCACTTCCCTGGTGTGAAGTGATCACGTTGAACTGAAATGAATTTGTTAGTCCCTTCTCTCACTCTCTGTCTCTGTTTCTCTGTCTCTGTCTCTCTCTCTCTCTGTTTCCTTCTTTATCTCTTTGCTGCTGAACTGAGCTGCCCTGATAGTTACCATGTGTGAAAGGAAGAATGATTCGAAGAGCTTTCTGTCCACACTCTGCCCGTGTTCTTTTTGTTCTGTGTAAATAATTTGACGAATTAACCAGCAATTTTCTGTTGAAACAAGGCCTGATGAGACCTTTAATTCGTCGGGAAGCCACTCATTCGATAATAATAATAATAATGGACGTTCAGAGAAAACAAGTTGAAGATCAGTGGGACTGTTGAGAGAACCAGACCCGTCAAACTTCAGTGCGAGGATACGCTCCTGGCTGATGCCAAGATTGGATTTTACCAACACACACACACATACACACACACACACACACACACACACACACATACAGAGTCACACACACTTACTGCTAGAGAATGTTCAATTCTGTTATAAGTTTAATTTTTTAATATTTTAGGACTTTTAGGGAGGTAATGGATCACATATTTATTGGATATAAATATTTAGAGCTACCTCTTTATCATCTGGTTTTTAAAATTGAAAACTAAAATGATACAGTATTGTGCAAAAGTCTTAGGTACCCATATATAGCTGAGTTGCCCAAGACCTTCGCACAGAACTGTAGTAATTTTATGTATTGCACTGTACTACTGCCGCAAAAAAAATTCATGACATATCTACGGTAAGGGAGTGGGAAGCACCAGAGAGACATTTTGTAACGACTAGTTGTATGGAAGCAAATTACCTTGATAGTGTCCCAGGGCTGGGCATGTCTGCACCTGCACCATTGCCCCCACCGTTTCCGCTCCCATGTTGACAAATACAGTACTGTGCAAAAGCCTCAGGCACCCTAGGAATGTGTGTGCATACATAAGAATTTTGCACAGTACTATATGTCAGTCTGAGATTCAAACAGTAAGCTTTGTTAGACAGTGATGCACACTTTAATTCTGAATTCGTAAGGAAATGAGAACCACAGTTTCTGAATGCCACCATCCCTTTAAATGACTGTAGTCAGTGAGTTTGGCTCCTCGGACTGACACGGACCCATGGTTCCATGGTACTGAAATGTCCAAATAAAATTTCTGGTAATGTCTTAAAAGACAACTTTGTTTCACATCCAGTTCATTTTTAGCAGCACTAATGGCATTTGGCAAGTACTGTATTTTATGATTACGTTTCTGATAGCATCTACTTGAGCTGTAACCAATTTCTAGATGTGATAGTTCATGGCATTTTGTTTTGGAACAAAATCGATAGGTTTATTGTTTGTATAATTAACTGTTGTGATTGTCAATTTAAAAGTAAATATTGTATTAAAGGGGACTTTAATGATCTCTCTGCTGTATATAAAAGGTACTGGAAATCATTTAAAGAATCAGATATTTAAGCTTTGCCTCAAGCTAATTTGGAAAATTAAAAAAAGGATTCTTGAATTATTTCAATAAACTAATTAATTATAAAAATAAACTATGTGCTGTGAGATGGTGTAGGTCATTATACCGACTGCCTTGACTGGAAAGTGCGTTCTTCAATTCCAAGACGAGTAAGGACAGATTCCAAACACCCTGTCCTGATTCAATTAGAGTTCACAGGTATTTGGTTTGATTGCATTCACATGCACGTACAAGGGTGAGATGTAATGAATACGAAGGTACACTTGCAGTTTTACACAGGGTGTTTCATATCTTCAGCATGTCCCATTGGATCAGATTTATTCTCACCGAATTATGTGATGTAAGATTTGCTCTTGAGTTTGCAGTGTGCTGCATACATTTGAAGTGCACTGACTGATGGAGGAAATGTGCCAAACGGATCACAGCAAGTTCCGAAACACAATGCAGAAGTGAGCACAAAGAGGAGAAAATCTGCAGATGCTGAAAATCCAGAGCAACACACACAAAATGCCGCAGGAACTCAGCAGATCAGGCAGCAATTAGGGAAATGAATAGGTTGTTGATGTTTTGGGCTGAGACCCTTCCTTGGGACTAGAAAGGGAGCTAGAAGGTGATAGGTGAAACTAGGTAGGTGGGAAAGGTAAAGGGCTGGAGAGGAAGGAATCTGATAGGAGAGGAGTGTGGACCATAGGAGAAAGGGAAGCTGGAAGAGAGCCAGGAGGAAGTGATAGGCAGGTGAGTATTTCAGCATTCTCCATTTTATATGTTCTGTGTCACAGAGTTTCACTATTGTCCTTTTCTCCCTCTGTCCTGTTTGCCTAACAAGCCAAAGTGAAATGCTTCATAAAGAACCAATCCTCTCAAAAAAGATGCTTTCGAACAACTTTTTGCAGTAAACATAAAAATCAGTAGCTACCTTGCATCAAAGTCCAAATAGAGCACAACTTCCATTGTGTATTTGAACTAATTGAGGTCCTGCTGTCAGATACCTCCGCTGGTGGAGGTGTGGTGGGGCATTAAATGGAGTCCAAGTGTGTTCTCTTGTGAAACCAAGAGATCTCAGAGCAAGACTTAAGGAACCTGTCTCTCTGTGGTTCTGGGCCATGTTTTTCATTCAGTCACCATCATAGCGCTGAATATGTGATCACTGTTTATGCAAGTAAACAGTACCACATGAATGAATTTATACCTTGCTGGATATAAGTCTCAAACTTGTATTCATGGCCTCCCTTGGTGATAGGATGAGGCCACCCTTGGGGTGAAAGAGCAGCACTTTATATTCTGTCTGGGTAGCATCCAGCTTGATGGCATGAATATTTGTTATTTAATTTCATAATTCAAACCAATTAAAATCTTGCCCACAAGGTAAGGTGAAGTCAATGGCATTTACTGCCCCGATGATATGGTGAGAGCAGAAGGATCATGTGAGGGACTGATACTTCTGTCTGAACAGTGTGTCTCTGCTGAAAACACAAAATACATCGAATGCCCCAATCTCCCTTCAGCCATGAGACCTGTACGACAGTTGTCTTGCAATACCAAAGCCACCAGAGGCATGGAGTCTAGAGGAGGCAAATGAAGATGCTTTTATACTCTAGACCTCTTGGAATGAATGCTAACATTATGTTGCCTTCCTCACCACTAACTCAACCTGCCAGTTAAAGTTTAGGGTGTTCTGCACAAGGACTCCCAAGACTACTTACATCTCAGATTTTTGTTTTTTCTGTCCATTTAGAAAATAATCTGCACATTTATTTCTACTACCAAAGTGCATGACCATGCATTTTCCAACATTGTATTTCATTTGCCACTTTCTTGCCTGTTCTCCTAATCTGTCTAAGTCTTTCTGCAGCCTTTCTGTTTCCTTAACAATGCCTGCCCCTCCACCAATCTTTGTATCATCTGCAAACGTGGCAACAAAGCCATCTATTCCATCATCCAAGCCATTGGTATACAGCATAAAAAAGAAGTGGTCCCAACACCGACCCCTGCAGAACACCACTAGTCACTGGCAGCCAACCAGAAAAGGATCCTTTTATTCCTGCTCACTGCCTCCTACCAATCAGCCAATGCCCAAACCATGTTAGTAAGTTTCCTGTAATACCATGGGTCTTTGTTTGGTAAGTAGCCTCATGTGTGGCACCTTGTCAAAGTGTCACAATGACGAGGGCATTGGGAGCAAGGGTGGATCCAAATGCAAGACACATCTTGTGAGGTTACTTAGATTTAGTTTATTGTTCGATACCAGGAGAGCTAGGCAGGAGCAGGAGCAGTGAACTGGACAAGGACTCAGGATTACGACTAGGATGGGACCAAGGGTCTGGGCTTGGATTTGGAATCGGCTCCCAGAACTAGAGGAGATATGAAGAGGCTAGGGTATGGATTCCAAGCCAGAGACTGGGCAAGGACCCAGAACCTGGGTCTTGCCTTGGGCTCGGACCCCAGAACCAGGCATGGACATGACATGGGCTAGGGAGAGGACGAACATGGAAAACAGAACCTTGGTCTCGGGAGAGCAGGTACATGGAACCATAGACACATACACAGAACAGAGAGCCGGGACCCCTCCTTGGGTACAGGACATAGGGCCGGGACTCATGACCCCCCACGGAGCAACGGCAAGACGGCCAGACTTACCCCACGGAGGCGAGGACTAGATAGGACAAGACATGACCCCCCATGGGGCAACGGCAAGATGGCCTGACTTACCCCACGGAGGCGAGGAGCAGACAAGACAAGACATGACCCCCCGTGGAGCAACGGCAAGATAGCCTGAATTACCCCACGGAGGCGAGGAGCAGACAAGACAAGACATGACCCCCCGTGGAGCAACGGCAAGACGGCCTGACTTACCCCATGGAGGCGAGGACAAGACAAGACAAGACCAACATAAATGAAGACCAGACAGTACCTATCTAGCTCCGGCGATGGAACTAGACCGAAGTGCCGGCGGGGGCTGCAGATGAGGGCTAGAGGCGAGAGGGGCAGAGAAGGGATTCAGACAAGGGGGTAGGACAGGAATCACAGACCACCAGGGCCAGGACTTGACTCAGAACTGGGAAGCCGCCAGGACCAGGACTCGACTTGGTGCTTGAATGCCGCCAGAGACAGGACCTGACTTGGAGCCTCCGGGTAGTGGCGAGCTCTCGACTCAGCCTGGGAACAGTAGACAGCGGTTCTTGATTCCCTCCGGTGGGTTAACTGACGGACCCACCTTGATGAGGAAACTTTGCAGGCTCACTTTGGCGAGGTAACTGGACAGGATTGCTCCGGTGAGGAAGGGTGAACTACCGGCACACGCTTCGGCAGAGACTAGGCTTGCTCCGGCCAGATGACATCGGCGCACTGTGCCTTTGATGACTTTGCAGACGCTCCCGCGCCGAATGGCTGAAAGTTGGAGACTATAAACTACCGGTTCAGCTGAGCGTTAATTGCCTCTAATCACCAAAGTCGAGGGACACGGGAAAACAGAATCAACGGTCCGGATCGTAACATAAACAAGGTAAATTTAAAGGGACCCCGATCCGGACCATGACACAAAGGCCTTTTGAAAATCCAAATATACAGCATCTACTGCATCCCCTTCATCTATAGTCATAGTCATACTTTATTGATCCCAGGGGAAATTGGTTTTCATTACAGTTGCACCGTAAATAATTAAATAGTAATAAAACCATAAATAATTAAATAGTAATTTGTAAATTATGCCAGCTCTCATGTAATCATCCTACTTGTAATCTCCTCAAACAATTCCAACAGGTTCATCCGGCAATTTTTCCCTTAAGGAAACTGTGCTGACTTTGTCCTATCTTGTCCTGTGTCACCAAGTGCTTCATCACCTCATCCATAACAATTGACTCCAACATCTTCCCAATCACTGAGATCAGGCTAACTGATCTATAATTTCCTTTCTTAAAGAGTGGAGTGACATTTGCAATTTTCCAGTCCTCTGGAACCACGCCAGAATACAATGATTCCTGAAAGATCATTGCTAATGCCTCCACAATCTCTACCACTATCTCTTTCAGAAGTCTAGGGTGCAGTTCATCTGGTCCAGGTGACTTATGTACCTTCAGGTCTTCCAACTTTTTGAGCACCTTCTCCCTTGTAATAGTAACTGTATTTACTTCTTTTCCCTCACACCTATCAACATCTGGCACACTGCTAGTGTCTTCCACAGCAAACACTCATGCAAAATACTCATTTAGTTCATCTGCCATCTCCTTGTTATTATTTCTCTGGCCTTATTTTCTGGTGGTCCTATATCCACTCTCTTCTCTCTTTTATCTCTTTATATACTTGAAAAAGCTTTTTCTATCCACCTTGATATTGTTTGCTGGCTTGCTTTCATATTTCATCTTTTCCCTCCTAATGATTCTTTTAGTTGTTTTCTGTAGGTTTTTTAAAGGCTTCCCAATCCTCTATCTTCCCTCTAATTTTTGCTTTGTTATATGCCCTCTCTTTTACTTTCACATTAGCTTTGACTTCCTTTGTCAGCCATGGCTGTACTATTTTGCCATTTGAGTATTTTGTTGTCTTTGGAATAAATTTATCTTGCACTTTCCTGATTTCCCCCAGAAGCTCAAGCCATTGCTGCTCTGCTGTCATCCCTGCCAGCATCTCCTTCCAATTTACTTTGTCCAACTCTTCTCCCATACCATTTTAATTTCCTTTACTCCACTGAAATACTGCTATGTCAGACTTTACTTTCTCCCTATCAAATCTCAAGTTGAGCTCAAGCATATTGTGATCACTGTCTCCTAAGGGTTCCCTTACCTTAAACTCCCTAATCACCTCCGGTTCATTGCATAACATCCAATCCAGTATAGCTGATCCCCTAGTAGGCTCACTGACAAACTGCTCTAAAAAGTAATCTCGTAGACGTTCAGCAACTTCACTCCCTTGGGATCCATTACCAACCTGATTTTTACCAATCTATGCACATCTTAAAATCTCCCATGACTATCATAACATTGCCCTTTTGACACACCTTTTCTACTTTCCATTGTAATCTGTAGTCCACATCCCAGCTACTGTTTGGAGACCTGTATATAATTGCCATTAGGGTCCTTTTACCCTTGCAGTTTCTTAACTCAATGCACGAGGATTCAACTTCTTTCTAATGATTTCATACCATTCATTACCAGCAGAGCCACGCTACCTCCTCTGTCTACCTTCCTATCCCTCCGATACAATGTGTAACCCTGGATATTCAGTTCCCAACTACAAACATTCTTCAGCCATGACTCCGTGATGGCCACAACATCATACCCGACAAACTGTAAAAACACAACGAGATCATCCACCTTCTTTCTTATACTCTGTGCATTGAGATATAACACTTGGAGTAATGTATTTGCTACCCTTTTTGATTCTGCGTCCCTAATGCACTGATACGGACCTTGCTGGCTACAACTTTGTCCGATCATCTGCCTGCCCTTCCTGGCAGTCTGACTGCATGCTATCTTTGCTTTTTTTCACCAACTGTCCTATCCTGAGTCTCTTCACTCCATTTCCTATCTCCCTGTTGAATTAGTTTAAACCCTCCCCAAGAGCTCTAACAAACCTGCCTGTGAGAATATTCCATTGAGATCCTGATGTCGAAGCTATTATGCGCAAGGAACTTAGCAGCCTTTAGCTCTATTCATTTTACCGGTGCAATTTTTAAGTTATAGGGGTTGTTCGAAGTTACCCCATCCCTGTAATCCCTTGATTTTCTATTATTTTGGGGATATTATTAGTTTCTTCACTTTGAAGACTGATCCAAACATGTTTTTCAAAACCTCTGCTATTTCCCTTCCCCTATCCTTATCTGCAATGTTTATGCTAGTTACTCTCTTAGTTTAGGATGGGTTTTTGAGGAGAGGCTGAAAATGGCAGGTTTGTGGTGTGGTGGCTGGGTGAGGGTATTAGCAATAGATAAGGATGAATTAAAAAGTCGCCTACAATAGGAAACAAAGGAGGAAGCTGAAGACAGTTTGGTGAAAATAGAGTCAGGAGAATAGGAGGTAGGTTGAATGGACAGCTATTCATTGAAGAAAAACCTGAGGGAGTTTTCAGGGCCAGGTCGAAGTGCAATATGAGAGAGAGGAGAGGTACTGTCTTTATTACATGCTACCACAACTGCTGCCTCTCAGCTGCATCAGCCCTTGTTAATCCTGATTGTTGGTGGTGTCTGTGTGGAATTTACACACATGTGTGTATGTCTCCTTCGAGTGCAATGGATTCTTCCCACTTGTGGCTTGCTATGCATTGGTACGTGGAAGAATCTGTGGGGAGTTGATGGATATGGGAGAATATGTTACAAGGTAAAATAGGATTGAAGTAGAAGATGCTCAGTGGGCCATGTGATGTCCTTCTACACTATGTGACATGGAAATCTGGAAAAATAGAACACACTGCTTAATGGAATGGTGAGTTCATCTTCCTTTAGCCCTCGAGGTTTAAACAGTATTTTTTCAGTTTTGCAGATTGTTTTAAATTTGGCCTCATCCTAGTCCTTTCATTTTGAATCTGGTGTTTGCCATGGCTTTGCGGTGAACAAAGGGACAAGGTTATGGGGAGAACTGTGACAAATGATTGAAACTGGACAACTCCTTTGATGCAGGCACAATGTTTTCCTCTTCAGTTCCTGAACCGATCTTCACGCTAGAGATTCTGCAAACAGCCACCAGAAAATGTACCATCTGAAATGTTAATACTTAAAGGGTTTTAAGTTTAGAAGGGATAGAGCTATATTTATGTTAGTATACCCAGGCTGGGTGGCGGGGTGGAGATGCGTCTCTAGCAGAGGAGGTGTAAGGCAGTCCTTCCTTCCGCAAGCCTGCAGGCCACCTTTGGGCAAGGTGCGTTATCTGCTTAGCCCCCTGATCAGGGCCATGTGAAGTCATGGGAGCAGGTTGAGCAGCTGGTGAGTATCACAAGTTCTGGTTATGTGATCGCTGACTCCAGGCAGACTTGAAGAATATTGGTAATGACTGGGGTCACCAGTTTTGTATAGAAATGGCCCAGAGGAAGGCAATGGCAAACCACTTCTATAGAAAAATTTGCTGAGAACAATCAAGATCATGGAACGACCATGATCACCCGTGTCATGCCACACGGCACATAACCAATGAATGACAACAGGGATAAATGCCAGCATGCAGTGGTCGAGGGCTGTCGGCCTTAGAGAGTCTACTCCATTGGCTCTAGTTGTGTGTGACTCTGGTTGGGCAGTTTTGACTCTGCGTTGTAGGCCCTTCCTGTCTGCCGCAGCGCAGTTTCTGTACCACGACAACAGAATATAATAAAGTCAGAAAGATTACTTCCCTAAGTCTCTTGAGGTTATAACATTCCAAGTCAGATAAGGTCTTCACTCTAGAGCAGGTGTTCCCAACTTGGGATCCATGGACGCTTTGGTTAATGGTAAGGCTCCGTGGCATAAAAAAGGTTGGGAATGTGTGCTCTAAAAGTATACTGCCAATGCTATGTCTATATGTTGCCACTGTGGGTTAAGGGTATCTACAAGGTTTAGACTCAAAGCTTAGACCTAGGGTATCGTGGTAGCACAATGATACAGTGATTAGAATCACAGTGTCAGAGACCCAGGTTCAATCCTACTGCTGTCTCTATGTTCTCCCCGTCACCGTGTGGGTTTCCTTCGGGTGCTCCAATTTCCTCCCACATTTTGTAGATGTATGAGTTAGGATGTTAATTGGCCGCAGGATTGTAAATGGACGGTGTGGGTTCATTGGGCTGGAAAGTCCTGTTACAATGCTGTGTCTCTAAACCTAAAGCTAAATCAAATTTCAAAGTTTAAAAATAACATACTGGTACCAATAAACAGTTGTAGAACCTGGTTAATAATGCCTGAAATGAAGCCATGTCTGTCACAGAGCCTGGGTGTCACTTGGCAGGGCACGATTTATCCACCACCCCTATTTACCCCTGCATGCGATATGAGGCAATTACACATTGACCAGGCCAGGTAATTACAGCATATTTTCATCCATCTGATGA